>NC_142072.1:22192500-22492500 GCF_059756535.1 Pantherophis guttatus | reverse complement strand
TATGGAATTAAAAGATGTTTGGAGAATACATAATCCAAATGAACTGGATTACACTTTCTTTTCTGATAGACATAGATCCTTTTCTAGGATTGATTTTATCCTGTTGTCAAATGATCTACTTGTTAAGACAAAAAGAACTCTGACTGACCATAGCCCTGTATGGATAGAAATTGAGATGGATAAGGTTGAGAGACGTTCTTGGAGATTAAATGAGAACTTGTTTAGATATGAAAAAAATACAATAGAACTTAAAAAGCATTTGAAAGAATTTTTTGAAATAAATTTGAATAAAGGTACCCCAATTGAAATTGTTTGGGACGCAAGTAAAGCTTATATGAGAGGGGTACTTATCTACATGAATTCTAAACATAGACTGTTCCGACAAAAGAAAAGATCTGAGTTGGAAATGGAAATAAAGAATAAAGAACAGTTACTTATTAAAAACCCAACAGACGAAAGAATACGAAGTGCTATAAAACTTTTGAAAGACCAATTTCAAATGCTTATGGCGGAACAAGTTGCAACAAGCTTACAATACGCGAAGCATAATACATTTTGCAACGCTAACAAACCGGGCAGATGGTTGGCTTACACATTGAGGAAAAAACAAAGTATACGGACTATTGATAGTATTGATATTGGAGGGAAAGAAATCTTTCAACAAAAACTAATTAAAGAAGCTTTTGTGGATTATTATACTAAATTATATGCCAAAGAAGAGGTGCAGAATGGACTTATAGAGTATAGAATATTTAAAGGATAAGAGAGTCACAAAAATTACTGATCAACAAAAGGAAAGAATGAATTATCCTATAACAGAGGAGGAGATAACAGCAGCAATAAAACAGCTAAAAACAGCCAAAGCTCCTGGCACGGATGGTTTGACTGCAGTGTATTACAAAACTTTACAAGCTGAAATGGTGGGACAACTTAGAGATTTATTTCGCAATATTCAACAAGGGGGTAAAATACCCCCATCTTGGACAACTGCTTATATATCTTTGATACCAAAAGAACAAGTTGGTCCTAAAAAACCAGAGAACTACAGACCAATATCTCTTTTGAACACAGACTATAAAATTTATGCGAAGGTATTAGCCAACAGGTTGATGCCAGTAATTCAAAAGGTGATTCATGCGGACCAAGCGGGATTTATTGAGGGCAGATATATGAAGGACAATGTAAGGCAAGTAATAGACTTATTGGAATATCTTGATAAGAATAAACAGATTTCTGCAGTGCTGGTTTTTTTGGATGCGGAGAAGGCCTTTGATAGAGTGGATTGGAATTTTCTACTAAAGACTTTAAAAAAGATGGGCTTTGGGGACCAATTTATACAGGCGATCTCAGCAATTTATCAAGAGCAAAAAGCACAGATTATTATTAATGGAAGTTTGACGACAGAGTTTAAAATTGAAAAAGGAACAAGACAGGGATGTCCGTTGTCCCCACTTTTATTTATTTTAACATTGGAAGTCTTGCTAAATACAATACGGGACTCTAAAATTTTGAAAGGCATAATGATAAGGCAAGAGGATTATAGAATAAAGGCATTTGCAGATGATCTGGTGGTTACCCTATCACAACCAATGGAATCAACAATCCTGATGAACGACATTATACAAGACTATGGTAGAGTTTCAGGTTTTAGAGACTGAATTCAAAAAAGACTAAAATGATAGTCAAAAATATGACACAAGATCGTAAACATGAGCTTGAAAGGAGGGCAGGTTTCGAAATTGTACCTAAGGTAAAATATCTTGGAGTTCAGGTTGCAGAATCAAACATGAAATTGTTTCAAAATAACTATGAGGTGTTGTGGCGAGAGGTCCAGAAAGACATGGAGACTTGGAAAAAGCTGCAACTGTCTTTACTTGGAAGAATAGCAGCAGTTAAGATGAACATTTTGCCAAGATTTCTGTTTTTGTTTCAAATGATTCCGGTGCTTAAAAGTGATAAACAACTGAAAGTTTGGCAAACTGGACTTAACAAGTTTGTCTGGAACGAGAAAAAGCCGAGAGTGAAATTGAAAATTATGCAAGATGTTCCAGAAAGAGGAGGCCTTAAACTTCCAAACCTACAGTTATATTATGATGCAGCAGCTTTAACTTTAACAAGTGATTGGTTTGGAAGTAAAAAGGCTGGAATATTGAATGCAGAAAGTTTTGATCTTGAATTTGGATGGCATGCTTACTTATTTTATGATGACAAAGTTGATAAAGTATTTAAAAGTCATATACTTAGAGACTCTTTGATGAGAGTTTGGAAGAAGCACCGACTCAAATGGGATTATAAAATACCGCTATGGCTGGATCTTGGTCATACCTTGTGGAATACAAATATAATGTCACTCGGGGGGTTTTTATACAAAGAGGTTCTTTTTACAGATGCGGGCAGATGGCAGCTGAAGACATTGCAGACACTGTTGGACGAAGGGATTAACTTAACCTGGTTACAATATAATCAATTACAATTGAGATGGAAAGAGGACCAAAAAACTGGTATTATGTTGCATGAGGAAGAATTGGTTAGACATATAAGAGAGAAAGGTCCAATGCAATATTAAAAGGCTTTATAATGTTTTGCTAGAAAGGGATTCAGAAACTGAATTAGTTAAAGATTGTATGATTAAGTGGGCACAAAATTTTGAAGAACCAGTGATGTTGGAAACATGGGAAAAAATTTGGGTTCAGAATGTTAAATTTACACAGTCGCAGAATCTGAGGGAAAATTTTTCTAAAATGTTTTATAGATGGCATTTAGATCCTAAAAAGTTGTCATGTATGTACCCTAATGTTCAGCCAAAATGTTGGAGATGCGAATGTTTGGATGCTACGTATTATCATGTTTGGTGGACCTGTAGGAAAGTTAAGGCTTTTTGGATAAAAATATGGTGGGTCATGCAGAATGTTTTGAAGAAAAAAATTCAATTTTCTCCACAATTGTTTTTATTGGGTATAGTTAAGGGTTTTACACGGGGTGAAATAAAACTAATATTGTATATGATAACAGCAGCAAGATTGTTGATAGGTAAATATTGGAAGAATGAAGTTTTGCCTACTATCGAGGAATGGACTTTGAAGATGGCAAGTTTTGCAGAGATGGCGAAGATCTCAGCATATTTAAAAGATTGTTCACAAGAGACTTATGAATGGGAATGGAAAAGGTGGATAGAATATGTTCAGAACAAATACCAAACTAGAAAGTATCAAATAGCTTTTATTTGAAAATAATGTATTAGAAATATCTTAATGTAAAGAGACAAAGAGGAAAAATTATATAGGGGGAGGGATGGGTTCAGGTTTATATATCAGTGTTATTAGTTATGAGTACATAATAGGGAAGTCTGGGGGGGGAGGGTTAGGGAGGGTTAGGGAGGACGGGAAGTTTGGGGAGGGAGGTGGGGGGGTGAAAAAAAAAAGGGGTGAAAATGTAATTGTAAAACTTTTGCAATAAAAAAAAAAAAAAAGGTAAAAGTCTCTTTGGATTTTACTACTCTAGTCATTGATGACCCGGGGTGTGACACAAAGGCAACACAGCCAGACAACTTATATGAGTCCCTTTATTATTTATTTATTATTTGTTAATTTGATTTCTATACCGCCTTTCTCCCGAAGGACTCAGGGCGGTGTACAGCCTGATTAAAAGCACAAAGACAAACAAAATTTAAAATTATTAAATGATAGGCTCAATTTTAAAACCCCCAAATTTAAAATCCCATATTTAAAAACCAATTAAAATCTTTACATTGATAGCCCAGCCTGGCGGAACCACAAGGTTTTGAGGGCACAGCGAAATACACGGAGATCAGAGATTTTACGAATTTCTGGGGGCAGTTCATTCCAAAGGGCAGGGGCTCCCACAGAGAAGGCCCTCTCCCTGGGTGTCGCCAGGCGACATAATTTGGCCGATGGCACCCTGAGGAGACCCTCTCTGTGGGAACGAACTGGCCCAACTTTTCACCAACTGTGCCCCCCATGTCCCTTTCAACTCTCCGGCCTGGAGAGAACTCCTCCACCAACCTGTAATAGTTTTTGGCTGACAATACTTCAGTCCCAAATGTTATAAGCAGAAAACGTCTAATTATAAATCCAACAAGGCAAGATAAGATAATTAGTCCAGCAGGGCAAGCAAAATAGGGAATTCTAGAAGTGAAGCAGCACGGCAGTAAATCAAACCAGATGGGAGGATGCCAGGAACTCAGATAAGCACCAGATGAACTCAATGTTTGTTCCCGACAACCGGCCCTCCCAGTTGCCTCTCCTTTAAACTCCATCAGCGGGTGTGCCTTGTAAAGAGGATCAGGTCCCTTTCCTCCCTCGTAAACCATGCAACCCATGTTGCTCTCTTCTCCATTCCTCCCTACGCTGCCTAGGATGAGGAGGGGGTGGGCCTTGGTCTTCATCTGAACCCCCTCTCCCTTGTTCTACCTCTCCCCTGCTCTGCCCAGCCAGACTTTGCCCTTCTCTAGTTTCTTTCATAGCCAACGGAGTCACTTTCTTGCTCTCTGTCAGCTGTTCGTCTTCCCCTTTCGATTCAGACTCCGACAGGGGCATGAAACTGACTATAGGGGGTGGTGCTCATTTCTGTTTCAAGGCTATTGAGCCAGCGCTTTCCAAAGACATTGGTCAGAATAATGTCATAGAATGTTGTTACCTTCCCACCAAAGTGGTACCTATTTATCTACTTGCATATGCATGTTTTCAAACTGCTAGGTTCACAGGAGCTGGGTCGAGGACGGGAGCTCACCCTGTTGCATACATTTCAGGTCTCGAACCTGAGCTGCCAGCTTTCCAGCCAACAAGCCCAGCATTTTAACAGCTGAACCACCACACTGAATAATAAAGCTTAAATCTCTTTATTTACCAGAGTGTTCATTGTCTCTGGATCCAAAAGAACCAATTGCTTGAGCACTGCCCTGACACTTGGCAAAACAGGTTATATTAAACTTACGTTTTTGCAAGTTTTATCATATTTATAAATATATGTAATTTTCAATTTAACGTACTTTCTGTATCATCTTTATGCATCAATTTTACATCTCATTTCAAGCCATTGATATCACATATTCCAACTCTTGTAATACTCTGATTCCTCTCTGTCTTTAAGCTCCATGGTTAATTTATCCATTTCCGCACAATCAAGGACTTTGTTGTTAAAGGATAAAAGGAATATGTAAATACATATAGATATACTACATATATGAAGAATAGATTAAATCAATGTTAATGAAGAACAAAAATAGAATATAGTAAAAGATACTATATATTTAAAGATGAACATAATGTATAAAATAATAGGCCATAGATTGGAATTATGAAATTTGAATTGTTACCCATAGTTGAAAGCTGTAAAAATGGAAATGTGCTTTTAAAACTAAAAAAGGTTGAATAAAGACTATTTAAAAAATAAAAACAAACCTAAGTTTTTGAAATGGCTATATCTTTTCATGTCTCAGCCCCTCATTTCCAAAACAGGCTGCTGCTGAAAGACTCTCCTTTCCTTGTTCTCTCCAGAGCTGAATTTTGTGCCATATTGTGAACTTGGCAATACAGCAGCGACATCTCTAAAGTCACTTAATACCTTCTGCTCTTCTATTGCTCCCCACTTAGGCTCCTTAACAGCTCTGCAAACAGAAAATAATTAAGCCCAGTCGGGCCTCCCCCAGGTACATCTAATTCCATGCATTCATCAGATGCATAAACAAAAAGCCCACAGAGCTTGGCATTTTCTTCCCTTCGCTCCCATCCCAAGTTGTCACACAATTAAAATAAAAATTAATCCTTAGCAGGTTATTTATCTATTCTGTTCAAGCAGAGAGCTCAGATTTTTGGCGGTAGCTTTCTCCTCTGGGGAGGGTCACTTTTTCAGCCCACGGAATGAAAACACAATCCAGGAATGATCAACCCGGGGGGGCTTCGTGGGGTCCAGCAGTGGCAAGAGCCAAGTTGTGCATTGCTGTGCAGCTGGGGACTTCTTACAAGCTTTCCTCCTGCACTCTCGGCCCTTCCTGCCAATACGGCCACCGGGCTGAGCAAAGTCGCTTCAGGGTGTAACCCGTAAAGTCCTCATCTCATTAAGCTTGAAAGGGGAAAATGGAGTGAAGGATTGCAAGCTATCCCTATAGTGACAAAATAAATGAACGTGCTTATCTTAGGGGGAAGCTAGAAAGCTGAGAAAAAGATGGAAAGACTATGAGATATGGAACCGCTGGAAGAAGGGTGTTGGGGAGCCTGGGGCTTACTTTGAGGAGTGAATGTTGAAAGGAGGACTGCCAGAAGGGCAATGGCATCAAGAAGGGTCAAAAAAGTCAAGGAGTGACCTAAGCCCTGTCTTACATGTGTTGTGTTACACACACACGCAAGCAGGACTTTGGGTTCCATCAGTGGTGGGATTCAAATAATTTAACAAACGGTTCTCTGCCCTAATGACCAGCTGGGTAAGCGTGGCTCAGTGGTCATGTGACCATGTGGGCATGGTCAACTCAACGTCATTCACGTCGATGGGCGCTTCGCCTTAGCTGTTACAATGTAATAAGGGTTAACCAGAGAGGCAGTTTCTGTAAGCAGGGCAATACAGATTAGGCTAGAAACAACACCAGAATGTTTCCTTCCTGCCTTCCTTACAGGATTAGCCCTGTAAAGTGGGGAAAAAACAAAATAAGATTTCTTCCAACAATCGGTTCTCCGAACTGCTTAGAAAGTTAATAACTGGTTCTCCCGAATAGGTGAGAACTGGCTGAATCCCACCACTGGGTTTCATGGGTCACCATCTTGGTGTTGCAGTGGTTAAAGTGCAGTGTTGCAGGCAAACTCTTCCCACAGACTGGAGTTCGATCCTGAAGGGCTCGAGGTTGACGCAAACTTCCATTCTTCTAAGGTTGGAAAAATTAGGACCCTGTAAGGAACAGCTTCCCCCCCCCCTTTCCAAGAAAGTACGAACTCTTGAGAACTTTGTATTTCAAAAGGAATCTTTTATTGAAAGGGATGAAAACAAGTCAAAACTCAAAGCAGGCTCTGGGGCCCCTCAGGTCATGCAGTTCAGGATAAAGGAAATTAGGAACCTCCTCCCCACTTTCCAATGTGGATTCCAACCAACCCAGTATGAAGATGAATTGTAACAGCCTGAGAAACAGATACGAAGAGCTTCTCAGGATCACCTTACAATCCACTTGTTTGACCCCTCCCCTTTCATTTCCCGAGGTGTGAGAATTCACCAGGCATTCCTGGCTCCAGGCAATGGTTATGAATCAGGTTAAAGTTTATACAAAGAAGACCAGGCAAGAAATTGGATACTTAGGACACATAGGAAAATAACTAAATGTGACAACTCCACTTCAAATCGCCTCCACTTCTTCCACGAAGAATGGCAGATACATGGATCTGACAGTCCCAGATTTTGGGGGGCAATATTGGGGGCAAATAATGCTTCTCCTAGGTGGGAAGTTCCTTTTTTTATCAGCTTGGTTTTTTTTGACTCTCTGTTGCTTTTGCTAGGTCCCTTTTTACATCCCACCCCCCACACATTCTGGAGAGAATCTACTCACTCCATTGGGGACGCTGATGAGGGAGGGTCTCTTGGGTACTCTGACATGGTCAAAAACTTTATCCCTGTAGCTATTTTGCATTGTAATCATTGTAAACTGCCCAGATAGTGCTGTAAAAAGCTAAGGGGTGGTATATTGGTGTAAATGCTATTGTTATTGTTATCTTGAGCTCTTTTTACATACTACCATCCTTGCACTCTCCTGCAAATGCCATGGAGGAAAGCTGATCTAACAGAATTATTAGATTAACAGAGTTGGAAGGGACCTCATAGGTCATCTAGTCCAACCCTCCCCCACTCAAGCAGGAGACCCTATACCATTTTTGACAAATGGCAGTCCAATCTTTTCTTGAAAATCTCAAGTGATGAAGCTCCCACAACTTCTGAAGGCAACTTCTGTTCCATGGGTTGATTGTTCTCACTTCAGAAAGTTCCTCCTCATTTCTAGGTTGAATCTCTCCTTGGTCAGTTTCCATCCATTATTCCTTGTCTGGCCTTCAGGTGCTTTGGAAAACAGCTTGACCCCTTCCTCTCTGTGGCAGCCCCTCAAGTATTGGAACATTGCTATCATGTCTCTCCTGGTCCTTCTCTTCACTAGACTAGCCATACCCCATTCTTGTAACCGTTCTTCATATGTTTTAGTCTCCAGTCCCCTAATCATCCTGGTTGCTCTCCTTTGCACTTTTTCTAGAGTCTCAACATCTTTTTTATAGTGTTGGGACCAAAACTGGATGCAGTAGTCTAGCTGTGGTCTTCCTAGGGCTTTATAGAGTGGTATTAGTACCTCACTTGATCTTAATTGTATCCCTCTGTTAATGCAATTTAGGATTGCATTGGTTTTTTTAGCTGCCGCTGCACACTGCTGGCTCATATTTAGCTGGTTATCCATTAAGACTCCAAGATCCCTCTCACAGTCACTGCTGTTAAGCCTGGTTTCCCCCAGTTTATATGTGTGCTTTTGGTTTTTCTTACCTAAGTGTAAGACTTTACTTTTCTCTACATTGAATTTCATTTTGTTAGATAGGGCCCAGTGTTCAAGTCTGTCAAGATCCATCTGGATCTTGAGCCTATCTTCTAGGGTGTTAGCTATTCCTGCCAGTTTAGTATCATCTGCAAATTTGGTGAGTTCCCCTTCTATTCCCTCATCTCCTGCAGCATTGGGTATAAGGAAACGAGAATGGGCAGGGCGTGTCAGGAAAAGCATAAAAGAGAGCTGAATGCAGGGAAGAGGGTCCTAGAGACCAACTGGACTCAGGTAGCATATAAAACCATAAATATATAAATAAAAAGTGTAGCCAGGTTGTGAATTGTGTTGGTGCAATCTAATTTAGCTAGACTTTCATTTTTTCCCACTTATATTGTGCCTTTATTTTGTGTGGTTTACTATTTCATATTCATTTTATGGGCTATGTAAGGTTGATTATACTGAAAGGATTAGTGAGTGTGTATGTGAATGGGTGGGTGGGTGTGTATACACACACACACACAAAATAAACCAAGTGAGCATTAACCAACATTTGCATTTTGTGTAAATGTAGCCGCTAGGCTCTTAGCTAATTAGGTTTAACATTCTGTGAGGAATGCAGCCCAAATTAATTATTTTGTTATATATCTTAGTTGCTTAAGAAAATATCATTATGAGAGAGAGAGAGAGAGAGAGAGAGAGAGAGAGAGAGAGAGAGAGAGAGAGAGAGAGAGGGAGGGAGGGAGGGAGGGAGGGAGGGAGGCCAGAAGCTCCAGGATAAAAATAATGCCATTACCATACTAATAAAAGTCAATTAATTACATCAACTCCCTAAAAGTGAATAATAACCAGTGATTATTATCAACAGAAACTAATAATGAAATGATATTCACCCTGTGTTAAAAAGACCTCGAATGATAAAAACCTGTTATTAGCCTAGTGCTAGAAGGAAATTAAGGATGTGTTTAGAAGAGAATGTCGCTATCACAACAGAGCTGATGTGACAGTGAATCAGGCTGAGCTGGAGTTTGCACAAAGGTTTTGCAGAAGGTTTTCTAGAAGATCTTTCCTTAATTTGATGTCTCCCAGATTTGGTGAATCTGCATCCTTGGCCAAGCTGGTTAAACATGGCAGGAATCAAATTCGAATACATCTGGAAAGCTTCAGGTCTTCCAGTCTGGAAACCCAGGGTAGATAGAGTAGAGCAGGGGTGTTAAACTCGATTTCATTGAGCGCCGCATCAGGATTGTGTTTGACCTCGGGGGGGGGGAGGAACAGGGTGGGTGTGGCCAGAGTGGGCGTGGCCTGCTCAATGTCACTCATGTTGGGGGCTCCTGTGGCAGCCCAAGCTCTCTGCCAGTGAAAACAGGCTCCCGAGCTTCGTTTCTGGCTGTGAAGGCCTCCTGCAACCCTCTGCCAGTGAAAATGGAGCCCTCCCGAGCTCTGTTTTCACTGGCAGAGGGTTTCAGGAGGCCTTCACAGCCAGAAACGGAGCTCGGGAGCCTGTTTTCACTGGCAGAGATATCAAAGGCCGGTCCCTCACTGTTTCCAGGGTGGTCCCGCAGGCCAGATCTAAGCACCCCATGGGCTGGATTTGGCCCCTGGGCCTTGAGTTTGAAACCCCTGGAGCAGGGGTGAAATCCAGCAGGTTCTGACAGGTTCTGGAGAACCGGTAGTGGAAATTTTGAGCAGTTCGGAGAACCAGCAAATACCACCTCTGGCTGGCCCCAGAGTGGGGTGGGAATGGAGATTTTGCAGTATCCTTCCCCTGCCATGCCCACCAAGCCACACTACACCCACTAAGCCACGCCTACAGAACCGGTAGTAAAAAAATTGGATTTCACCACTGCCCTGCAGTAGAAATCAGCCATAATTCTGATTCCTGTTTGAATTCAGCTGGCACCAAGCCAATCTCTGGGGGTGGTAGAAATGAATCTAACCTCGACAGCTAACCCTTGTAATCAGCTGAGTGGGTTTTATTCCAGAATTTTCTTTAACTATGCACACACGCAAGGAACTCCAGGGTATTTGAAACCTTTTATGATGTTTTAATAAGTGTCAGTCCCTCCAAACCTAGGGAGAATTAATCACATTTTCCTATAGATTTCTACTTAGACAGTTAATTATTAATTAATGCCTACCTATCTCGCTCGGTTAGCAATTATCTCGTCCTAATCACTTTCTCTGCTATCACTCGCGTCAGGCGCCAATGAGCTACTTTGCCGAATTAAAGCCCTACGCGGGTTACAGACATTAATACAAAGGTAATTATAGTTTTATTGCTTATGTAATTCTGAATCATCTACATGATCATTAGATTTATTTCTTGTAAAATTAAAAGTAAATACATTCTCAAAATTCTGATTCTTTCCCCTGTTTAGCTCTTGTGTCTTTCAGTAAATGAGAAATATCCCTCCCTCCCTCCCTTCTTTCCTTCCTTCCCTCCTGACTCATATATATGACAGTTGCAGTGCCATCACCTTTTGTGACCTTCTGAGAAGGGAAGTCAACGGGGAAGCCAGATTCACTTAACAATCATGTTACTAATTTAACAACTGCAGTGATTCAATTATCAACTTGTGGCAAGAAAGCTCATAGAATGGAGCAAAACTCACTTAACAATTGTCTTGCTTAGCAACATAAATTGTGGGCTCAAACTGTGGTTGTAAATTGAGAACGTCCTATACAGAAATATAGAGATGAGAATTACAGGAATAGAGATTAGAGCTAGTGACGATAGAGATAGAGATTGAGAAATAGATCTTTCTTCTTTTGGGGTTGTGTGGAAGACCTGATGAAAATGCAATTTGATAGATGCAGCCCTTCAGATTATATCAAATTTCCAAATCTGAGCATTTTGGTATTAATGAGCCTTGGTAGCGCAGCAGACTAAAGCATTGTTGAGTAACACCATCTGCCTGCAATTACTGCAAGTTCAAATCTCACCAGGCTCAAGGTTGACTCAGCCTTCCATCCTTCCAAGGTAGGTAAAATGAGGACCCGGATTGTGGGGGCAATAAACTGACTTTGTATAAAAAAGAACACCGCTTGGGTGGGGCCAAAAAGCCCTACTAAGCAGGTATATACAAAAGTATGAAGGCTATTGCTTAACACACTGTAAGCCGCCCTGAGTCTCCGGAGAAGGGCGGCATATAAATTGAACCAATAAATAAATAAATAATTCAGCAATGTGGTAGACTTTTGTGAATATGTTCAAACCATTTTTATCCAGTTGAATGATCAGTTCAAATAGAATTAATGATTTGAATCTGTTAAATGTATCAACAATTTAGATGCATTTGCTTCATTGAAATCACATTAATAATTTGAACTAAATCTCCTACCCAGTCTTTTTTCTTAGTAAACATTGATAGCTTGATCACCTAATGTGTAAGGGTTGGGTGAATGTTACCCCTAAGAAACAAGAAACAGCAGCACAAATGCTCTTGTTCACTTGTGGATCCATTCACAGATATTTCTATAAACTCTCTAAAGAAGAAAATGACAAAAGTAAGCTGTTCCTGTTCATACACTGTGGCTCAGTGGCTAAGATGCTGAGCTTGTCGATTGAAAGGTCAGCAGTTCAGCAGTTCGAATCCCTAGTGCCGCGTAATGGAGTGAGTTCCCATGACTTGTCCCAGCTTCTGCCAACCTAGCAGTTCGAAAGCAGGTAAAAAATGCAAGTAGAAAAATAGGGACCACCTTTGGTGGGAAGGTAACAGCGTTCCGTGTGCCTTTGGCAATTAGTCATGACGGCCACATGACCATGGAGACGTCTTCGGACAGCGCTGGCTCTTCAGCTTTGAAACGGAGATGAGCACTGCCCCCTAGAGTTGGGAACGACTAGCACATATGTGTGAGGGGAACCTTTACCTTTACCTTAACCTGTTCCTGTATTGATATGAGAATTATTGCTTAATAAATAATAAATACTTTATCATGAGACCGAGTGGGTAGTAATAATTGTTTACTATGAAAGAAAGAATGCTAGGATAATTCTCATGTAATTGAGCACACAAAGACACTCTTTCTGAGGAAGAAAAGAAGGGAGTATACCAATAAAGGAAAATATTTGTTGCTTGGGGTTGAAATGAGGGGTCCTCGGTGCTCTCTGAACTTGGTTGTTTTCTTGCAGATGTTCATTATCCAAACCAGGTAACATCATCAGTGCTAGTAAGGAGTGAGGTTTTTGGAAGGGAACATCCAACAAAGGTAATTTGATATCCTTCTCCCCATCGTCTTGAATCGAACCCTACCCCCTTTTTTTCAGGAAGTAACCATTCCCATAAAGGACGGGGTGGCTCAGTGGCTAAGACACTGAGATTGTGGATCGAAAGGTCGGGAGTTCAGAGGTTCGAATCCCTAGTGCCGCATAATGGGGTGAGCTCCCATTACTTGTCCCAGCTTCTGCCAACCTAGCAGTTCGAAAGCACATAAAAAATGCAAGTAGAAAAATAGGGACCACCTTTAGTGGGAAGGGAACAGCGTTCTATGTGCCTTTGGTGTTTAGTCATGCTGGCCATATGACCACAGAGACGTCTTTGGACAGCGCTGGCTCTTCGGCTTTGTAACAGAGATGAGTACCGCCCCTTAGAGTCAGGAACGACTAGCACATATGTGCGAGGGGAACCTTTACCTTTACCTAACCACTTCCATAGAAATAAAATGTTTTTTCTTTTAACTCAGATTTATCTGAAAGTCAATTCAGGAAAGGGGTTTTACAGCTTAGCCAATGAATTGAATTTTGTCTGTCTAGTTAAGGTGGCAACTGGTTTTAGCTGGGTCTGCTGGAGGATAGGAGCATTGTGATAAACCACCTCTGAATGAAATGCCAGTTCTGGGTCAGTGGAGCCTGGAATGAACTTGGTTGCTGAAAAATTTATATTGAATTTAGAACATTATTTTAGCTACTGACAAATGGAATCGGCATTGCATAAGGAATGAAGGGCATTCTAATAATAATAATAATAATAAAAAAAGAAATCGAAAAAGGAAAAACTTGGATTTTATTATTTTACTATAAGCAATTTCTATATGCATTTCTGGCATGGTGAATGATCAATATTGGAATGCATCTGCTATTAAATGAAGGTTATATATATATATTTATTTATATCCTCCTCTCCTTGGAGAGTTAAAGCCTGTCTAGATGTGCCCTAGTTTTATCACCAACAAAGGAGAATATTTGTAGCTCAGGGTTGAAATGAGGGGTCCTTGGTGCTCTCTGAGCTTAGTTCTTTTCTTAATGTTACCTAGTTTGGGTAATGAAACATCTGCCAGAAAACAACCAAGCTCAGAGAGTACTAAGGACTCCTCTAGTCAACAGTAGCCTCAGGATGTTGATTTGAGAGTTACTGTCAACTGTGAAGCTGACCTAGCTGAAGCCATCTTTTCATGCCTCATAGTTTATTTAGTTATTTTTATTTTATTTATTTATTTATTTATTTGTCAAACATATAACAGATAGAAGTATAAACATGATTATGAATACAGGATAAGGATACAAATAAATGGGGACATTTATTCGTATCCTTATCCGGGAGATGGGTGTAGGCACGTTGGTGCACTTATGCATGCCCCTCTTAGGAATGGGGAAAGGTCAACAGTAGACAGTCTAAGGCAGTGATGGCTAACCTTTTTGCCATTGCGTGCCAGGAAGGGGTGGGTGGGGAAGGTTCGTGAGCGAGTGTGCCCACACCCATAATTCTATGAGCCCCACCCCGCGCACGCGACCCCCCTTCCCCCCGCTCCTGGCACGTGATGTCCCGGTAGGCCCGTTTTTCTGTCTCACCTGGCTCCAGATCCTCTCTATGCATCTGGGGAGGGCAAAAACAGCCTTCCCCACCCCACCCACAGGCCCTCCGGAGGCAGGAAACAGCCTGTTTCCCTACTTCTGTTGGGCCCAGAAAGCCCAAAAATTAGCTGGCCAGCGCGTGCATGTGTGCCCTAGCTGAGCTGGCATGCCAGGCGACATGGCTCTGTGTGCCACCTGTGGCACGCGTGCCATAGGTTCGCCATCACGGGACTAAGATTAAAGTTTTGGGGGGTTGAGGAAGAAACTACAGAGTCAGGTAGTGCATTTCAGGCATTGACCACTCTGTTGCTGAAGTCGCATTTTCTGCAATCGAGTTTGGAGCAGTTTACCTTAAGTTTGTATCTATTGTGTGCTCATGTATTATTCCGGTTGAAGCTGAAGTAGTCATTGACTGGTAGGACATTGTAGCAGATAATTTTGTGTACTACGCTTAGGTCAAACCAAAGGTGGCGTAGTTCTAAATTGTCTAATCCCAAAATTTCAAGCCTGGTGGCATAAGGTATTCTGTTGTGAGCAGAGGAGTGGAGGACTGTTCTTGTGAAATACTTCTGGACTTTCTCAATTGTATTAATGTCCGATATACAATGTGGGTTCCAGGCAGATGAGCTGTATTTGAGAGTTGGTCTGGCAAAGGTTTTGTATGCCGTAGTTTGCAGTACAATATTACCGGAGAAGAAGCTTTGCAAGATTAGGTTAACAACTCTTAATTACTTTTTGGCAATACTGTTACAGTGAGCTCTGGCACTTAGATCATTTGAGATGTGTACTCCAAGGTCCTTGACAGAAAGAGGGTCGTCTACGAGGTCGTATCCACCCAGTTGCCACAAAGTTTGCCACAAAGAGCCTTGGTAGTACAGTGGTCTAAGGCATCCTGTTATTAAGCTGGTTATTAAGACCAGCTGCCTGCAATTACTGCAGGTTCGAATCTCTCCAAGGCTCAAGGTTGACTCAGCCTTCCATCCTTTCTAAGGTAGGTAAATTGAGGACCCAGTTTGTGGGGGCAATAAGCTAACTTTGTATAAATATACAAAAAAAGGATGAAGGCTATTGCTGAGCACATTGTAAGCCGCCCTGAGTCTCCGGAGAAGGGCGGCATATAAATCAAATTAAAAAAAAAAAAGTTTGAAAGGGGGTAAGGAGGGGTAAGGAGGGGCAAAGTAGATAGACCGGTGAACAGTCAAAACAAAAAGTTTTCCTGTGGGAACCAAGGTCATCACAACAGGTGGCTGCTGATGGAGGAGAGGAGTGACCAAGCAGCCTGCCAGCTGTATCCATTAGACAATGTGACTAGTGACATTTGGGAGGGGGGACCTTTGCTCTTTTAATTAGGTGAAAACCACGGGAACTTTTAGAGTTGGTTTTCACTAGCTGTGCCAATATGATGTTTCCAATATACATGTTCTTTGAGGAATCTACCTGCCTCAGAGTTCTGCTTTTGGTAGATGTGTTACTCAGAAACCTGACAGTTACACAGTGAGTTTCATGGTCAAGCAGTTTAGACTCCAAACTTCTGGCCCAACACCTTCCCCATGACAACTCATTGGCTCTTCTTTAACTGATATATTCTTAATCTATTTTTCACAAGTGTTTCTTTTCAGATTACATGCAGTGAATCAGGTCTTTTGGGAAGCAAACTGATCTGGGTGGTAGATTGGAGCTAAGCTTCTTTGTGCTGCATCCTTGGCCTGCTACCTGGAGCTGCTACCTCCTTGTGCTACAAAGTAGGTGATTCTCCAAAATAGTTGGACATCACAATTGGCCTCTGATGGTCTAGGAGGATCACCTCAATTGGAATTAGAGCCAAAAATAAATCAACTCATTGTTGAATACAAATGTTGGCATGAGAACTCAGAGATCTGGAGCTATTTCTGAAGTGGTGCAATGAGATATGGGAATTAAGCCTGAAGATCTGAGCATCACTCTCAGCCTGGTAGAGTTCATATGGTGATAATAAAAGGTTCGTGGTTGCCTTTTATAGGATTTTTGATTTATACATGGGACTTTCCATCTGCAAATAATGCATGATTTGATATCCTGTCACGAGAAGGGACAGTCAAATCACTTTAAATCAATTTTAGCTGTTTGGCCTCCAGAACATGAATGATCTTCCTTGTACATAATTCTACATCTAGGGCACAGCATCTCCATTACGGAGAATGGCAAGATTCCAACTATTGTCCATCACTTGAATAACATATTCATTTCTTCATTAAATGCTTTTTCAATTTACCTAGCACTCTCAAATCAGGGAAGGAAACCTTGAGTTGACTTTTAGGTGGGCAGCAAAAAAAGTACCAAACCCTTGAACTCTTTGCTGATGGCCATCTGGATTTTTACCACTCAGAACTAGCAGTCCTAAACATGATCGATTGGAAGACAAGCCTTACCTTGACACCAGAGGATTTTTACTAGCAAAAATTCTCCTCTCCCTCCAACCAGGATTTTAGGGCAGACTGTAACATGACTTGTGTCCCTCAGCAGCTTTTTCCAGATTGGCAGCTGTGTCTCTTTTTTTCCAGGCACCAGATGAAAAAAAGGTTGGCAACTCATTCATACTTGGCCCAACCATCTTTTGCTCTGACCTTTCCGACAGCCTCTTGGAGATTTGTCAGTCAGGGAGAGGAACAAATGTCCAAACAGCTGGTGACTGTACAGAGAGTGAACGCATGATGAGTGAATGTAAAAGTGAAGCTCGAAGAATATGCAGCTACAAATTGTCTGCCACAGTCGATGATCGAGTCCCCAGCATGGTGCAAGTGCCATTATGGGTATTACTGGTATTTATATGCTACCCAAGAACAAGGTTCCCTGGGTGACTTATGCAAGAATTAGAATAAGATCTTTTAAAACATTTTTGTGAGAAGTTTTCAGCATTACATGGTGCTTGAGACATGGAGTGGGGAAGACCCAGCTCCAAATGCTCAAGATTTATTACTTTATTAAACTAATTTACTGTATTTTTCAGAGTATAAAATGCACCAGACTATAAGACGCACCTACCTTTTTTTGGTAAGGAAAACAAGAAAAAAAAACTGCCTCTGCCTCCCAGCAATTTTGCCTCATTGCAGCAAACAGCCTGCTTTACTTTCATTTTTGTTTTCAGCATAGCTTGATTAGCACAAGGGGAAAAAAAATCTGCTCCCAGCAATTTACCTCCTTGCAGCAAGCAGCAGAGGTTGGTGCAAAACAGCTGAGAGCAAAACAGCTGAGAGTCAGGAGGCCGATCCAATCAACTTGTGCTAATTAGGCTGTGCTGAAGCTGAAATGGGCTGTTTCTTCTTGCTGCTTGCTGCAAGGAGGTAAACTGCTGGGAGGCAGAAGTCAAAGGGTGGGGGCCAGTGGGTGGACGGGGCTCATTTGGTGTATAAGACACACCTAAATTTTCACCCCCTTTTAGGGTGGAAGAAGGTGCGTCTTATACTCTGAAAAATACGCTATACAGCTGCCCAACTCAGTCACAGTGACTCTGGGCAGCAAACAGCATTAAAAAGGTATAGGTAAAAATCCACAATTTAAACATACATTTGGATAGAATTCTAGATTTTGTAATGTAGGGGTGTAATTTTGCAGTCATGCTGGTTCCTTAAAAGGATAGTCAATGGATAGGGGTTTCTTCCCTATTCTGAAAGAGTTTAAAAATTAGATTTGGTTTTGCCAACTCCTGCTCTAGGCAAAATGCCAAAACAGGAATGTCTGGAGGAATCCAGCTGAGATGATTTATCCAAGCTTTGGAACAGTAGTATTGAATAATATTACTGGATGTGCAGGTAGGACTTCAGAACCTGAGCTTCAAAATGTCCTGCTTCACCTCTGTACTTCATAATTGCCAAGAGCACATGTGAAAAAGAGAGGCATTACATACTGTTTAAGGCTGAAAAAAGACAGAAATTATAGAGTAAGAGCCAGACTAGTATAATGGTTAAAGGGACAGGATCAAACTTAGGAGATCTAAGTTGAAGACTTCACTCAATGATGAAAAACAGTGGATAATTTTCTGCCACCGGCCATCCTCTCGCAGATCAGTTTATATCTCAAGGTTGTTGCTGCGGGGATAAATTGAGGGAAATACCTACCCTGCATATATACTGTATGCTATATTGTATTCCAAGAGAAAGAATAATACAGAAATATAACATAATGCTAATTATTCTATTTAATCCATGATGGAGTCTGGGTTTGTTGGAGTTGAGTTATTGTTGTAGAACAGCATCTTTACAGTATAATATTCTTCTCTTCTTTCCTCTCCTCTCCTCTCCTCTCCTCTCCTCTCCTCTCCTCTCCTCTCCTCCCCTCCCCTCCCCTCCCCTCCCCTCTCCCCTCCCCTCCCCTTCTCCTCTCCTCTCCCCTCCCCTCCTCTTCTCTTCTCTCCCTCTTCTCCTCTTCTCTCCTTCACCAAAAACATAGTTCAATAAACTCAGCAAAAATGCAATGTCATGCAGAGCAAAAAAACTCAAGACTCAGGATCATTGTAATATTAGACAAATATAGAAAGTCCTCCTGCCTTTGAGCCTTCTTTGAGGCTGGAGAAGTTACTAGTCCCAACAACTGTGTTGTAGGATATTGTTTCTACCTGTTCTCATTCAATTTAGCAATGACTCTGTTGAGTTTTGGCTGGCAGAAAAAAAGTCAGTGCTTGTTTTTCCTAGAAAAATAGATGATTCAGGTTCAAGATGAGGAGCCTGAAGCTGCTTAAGAGGTATTTCTAATTACTGACATTTTAGCAAGGGTTAAATGGCAAGAATGCATTCCTGAGTGTTAACCATGGCAGGAAACTGAAATCTTCATTTAGATATAAGTACAGCTTCAGAACCGGTGTAGTATAATGATGAAGGTGATGGACTAAGGAACATGGAAATTTCCTAAGTCATTTTGGATCAGTCTGTCTTCCTCAGACAACAAGGTAATAGGAGGAAATGATGAAGGTGCTTGTCTAGAATTGGGAAGATCCAGGTTCCTTCTCAGTCAAGGAAGCCCATAAGATGATGTAAAACCAGTCCTACCTAGGTACTTAAGATGATTGTTTTGAAGAAAAATAGGGAGTATGATGATGACTTGATCTTCTGAATGCAAGGTACGATATAAATCAAATAATTAATTTATAGACGATAACAACAGAGGAACGTTGCCTACATTCCCTGTTTTCTGGCTTCCCAAACTATGTAACTGACCAATGTGGAAAGCAGATGTTGGGACAAGTAACTACATGCAGCCCTTGATTTACAATCATTTGTTTAGTGACTGTTTGAATTTTCAGTGAGACTGAAAACATGAGCTACTGTACAACCAATCCTCACGCTGACAACCATCATAGTATCTGCACAGATATGTGATCAAAATTTGGGCTCTTGGCAACCAGTATGTATTTAGAATGATTGCAACATCTAGGGATCACAGCATCACCATTTGCAACTAACCCAGCTGGCTCCAACAAGTGAAGTCAATAAGGGAAGCCAGATTCATTTAATGCAGAGATCTTCAAACTTGACAGCTTTAAGACTTGTGGACTTCAACTCCCAGAGTTGAAGTCCACAAGTCTTAAAGCTGCCAGGTTTGAAGACCTCTGATTTAATGACTGCATGAGCCATTTAACAAGTTCAGTGATTCACTTAACAGCCATGGCAAAAATAAATGAGCATGGCTCACTTAACAACCACCTTGCTTAGCCACTAAATTCCGGTCTCCATTGTTATCGTAAGTCAAGGACTACCCATAAAACAGGACTGATGATCAATAAGCATCCATTTTGAATGGCTTTCTGTCTACTCAATCTCATGAAACACACTCCTTAACACTTTTGCTAGGCATTGTTGCTTTCTCCACCTGGCATACTCTGGAAGTGTTGAATTACAGCTCCCCAAATTCTCAACCAATGCAGTTATTCTCCATATTCCCACACCTGGGAGTTGTAGTTCAGGACATGTAAAAAGTTTAACCAAAAGAGAAGAAAGCTGCAATCTGCCATTCAGACTCCTGTTAACCTTGAAACCGTGAGGTGAACAAAGCAGAAGCAGCTGCTTCACAGCAAGCGAAGGGAGCAGAAGTCTTGGGTTGTGGCCGGAAACAATATGTTTCCTCTGAACACACAGATGAGAACTGGTTGGGAGCATGACTTTGTGTTTTATCTGCAACTTGGCAACCCCCCAAAGCTAGCAGCTGGCTTTCAACAAAATCTTCAAATTATAGTCTTCAGCCTACTGTTCTCACTACCATCAGAAGAAGCCCAAGTTGTGATGGGAACAAGCAATAACGTGCTTGGTCTCGGTGCAATTGTAACCAACTTTTCCCATTTCTCTGTGTATTTTCTGACATTCAGTCTATAGCAGGGGTCTCCAATCTTGGCAACTTTAAGACTTGTGGTATGTGTATATATATATATATATATATATATATATATATATATATATATATATATATATATATATATATATATATATATATATATATATATATATATATATATATATATATATGATATACTAGAAATATATGTATAAAAGATATATTACGATAAGAAAGAGAAAATGTCTAAATATGGATTACTGATGTGAAGATGTTGAAAAGAAGAAGATGTAAATATCTGTTTTTGTTCGTTTTTTTAAAAAACTGTTTAATAAAAATGATTAAAAAAAAAAAAAAGACTTGTGGACTTCAACTCCCAGAATTCCTCAGCTAGCAAAACTGGGTGTTGAAGTCCACAAGTCTTAAAGTTGCCAAGATTGGAGACCCCTGGTCAGGGGTGAAATCTATTTACCTTCACTACCGGTTCAGAAGTGCATGTGCTGCACGCAGACCTTCTGTGCATGCACAAGTCCTTCTGCACATGCGCAGAGGCTAAAAAAACATGTTACTTCCTGGTTTTAACCAGGATGTAATGATGACCGCGCGAGCAGGCAGAGCCTTGCACTGCCATCACTACCGGTTATCCGAACCACCCACTGCCATCGCTATCAGTGGTGGGTTTCAAAAGTTTTTGCTACCGGTTCTGTGGGTGTGGCTTGGTGGGCGTGGTATGGCTTGGTGGGCGTGGCTTGGTGGGCGTAAAAGGGGAAGGGTACTGTAAAATCCCCATTCCCACCGCACTCCAGGGGAAGGTTACTACAAAATCCCCATTTCTTCCCGATCAGCTGGGACTTGGGAGGCAGAGAATAGATGGGCCCAGTCAGAATTTTTACTACCAGTTCTCTGAACTAGTCAAAATTTCTGCTACCGGTTCTCCAGAACTGGTCAGAACCTGCTGAAACCCACCTCTGATCACTACCAGTTCTCCGAACCACCCACTGCCATCTCTACCAATTTGGCTGAACTGGTCTGAACCGGTAGCATTTCACCCCTGCCCCTGGTTTATAGTGAGCCTGAGGAAACTCCCACCTCTATTTTTGAAATTCTTCATAGCCTTGGGTCACCTTCTTGCTTTCCAACAACTTGAAATGGTTGCATATTTTCTTGTATATGGGTGTTTGCCGGAGGTGGGAAAGGGTTCTGTGTTTTCCTTCCATTTGTTTGAACTTTCTTTAGAAACTTCTTCAAAAAAGAAGGGAACTTTGGAACAATTCTCATAGGTGGCGCGGAATCGTCTTGCCCTTATTTTGTGATAAGACGATCAAGGGGATTGTGATATGCTTGTGTGAATACCTTGTTCCTGATAGCGCAATAATCTGTGTGGTGGTTTGTTGCTTCCCTTGGCTTTTCAAACTTTCAAGTCCTGATGCATATTTTGATACAATATGTAAATATAAAGCTGGATCTCCAGAGCTTCTTTAATTAACAGGACTTGTATCCTCTTGTCTTCCCAGACAAGACGCTTTCCTCGGAGTTAAGGAACATTTTGCTTAGCATCATCAAAGCTTGATGCACTGATAATAAGAAGGCAAGCCTTATAAATCCTGAGTTCTTTTCCATTTTAATCACTTACTACTGCTGCTAGAGATTTGGTGGATGTTGCTTTGGGGGCTAGATAAGATCGGTGGCAAAGAGGGCAGGAAATCTCCTTCTGAGTGATGGAGGTAGCAATTGTGATCCTCTATTTTCCATTTCTGTGTTGTTTTCTGACTCTCAGCCCATGGTGAGCCTAGGAAAGCTTCCCTTCTCTGATTTTTAATTCTTCACAGCCTTAAGTCACCTTCTTACTTTCCAGCAACTTGAAATGGTTACATATTTTCGTGTTTAATGAGACTTGATCAATAGGGTTCTTAAATGAAAACAGACGTGCACATTATTAAAATATTGATACAGGTGCCCTTTGATATTAAGGGAAGTGTAATTTATACTCTATTTAACAATAGCTATTACTCATTGTGAAGAGAGAAGTGCCATTTTAATTGGATTCTTTCTTTTTCCGACCCAAATTACATATTACAGTAACAATCCAAATCTCAATTTATCTCGAGGAACTAAAGAAATGAACACTAAAGTCTCAGCAGCATAGATTAAAATTTGCTTGTGTCAATTAAAATTACCTCACAAGCATTAGACTAAAGCTAACAGCTAAAACTGGGAATTGCTTTTTCTCATCTCTCTCTCTCTCTCTCTCTTTTAACAGGAGTGGAATAAGAACAATCCCTTGCATCTTAATGCATAAATGCATCTAGGAAGTTGATCCTATAAAAGGAAGTACAATACATTGCAAATGTTCTTTGATCTGAGGCTGTTAGCAATTCTGGAAGTTTGAATCTCATACATCTGGAGGAGGATCTAACAGTACTTTCCATTAATTGGATGGTCAGAGATGAGATCAGAACCTTGCTGGTGTTTCTTCTAAGAAGGGTAAGCAACCAATTTCATGCTACTTTTGGGGCTGCTGGGAAAGAGAAGTGTTATTAAATCTCTTTTGCACTAATTTTTTTCTAGTTTTTTTGCACTAGTTTTTTTTCTAGTACTGTTTCACTTATGAAAATCGGACATTCAGCTCCAAGTGCCAAAATAACATTGAGTTGGGGATAGGTATGCAAGGATATTTTTTTCACCTAGATATGGTTGAGTACAGGGGTGGGCTTCAAAAATTTTAGCAAGGGGTTCTCTGCCTGGTTGCTGGGTGGACATGGGCATGGTGGGCGTGGCCTAATTGGCATCTTGCACCAAAGCACGGGGGGCGTTTTTCCCCTCCCCGGGCTCTGGAGGCCGGAAACTAGGCCCGTTTTTCACCCTCCTTGAGCCTCTGCGTGCGCCCTGCACTTACCTGCATCCAAAACGGGCCACGTGGGGACTCCTGGGAGGGTGGGTGGGTGGGTGGGGGGCCAGCCAGGAGTGGGATTTGGGGGTTCTCCAAACTGCACAGAATCTTAGGTAGAGGTTCTCCCAAACCCCTGCGAACCCCCAGCAGCCCACCCCTAGTTGAGTAACTGAAATGCTTTGTTTGAAATGAAACATCTAGTTGAAATTGAATGAACCCAACCACATTCACAGTTCTTTGGTAGGCTGTTTTTGGATCGTTGTAGATCCATTTATATTATCAATTTGGATAGATTTTATGAGAAACCTCTGGTCTTTTGTATGTTTACATGCCCTAACTAATAGCCTCAGACTTTGAATCACATGTTGCTTTAGGAATAAAAGTACAACCTCTGTTGAAACATCTTGACCTGAAGAAATAAAATTCCTTCATTTGGTCATGTTTATTGCCTGTTACCATGTTTCCCCGAAAATAAGACCCTGTCTTATATTTTTTTGAACCCTGAAATAAGCGCTTGGCCTTATTGCCATGCGCTCAAAAGCCCAGTTGGGTTTATTATCAGGGGATGTCTTATTTTGGGGAAAACAGGGTAGTAACAAAATACAAACCAGGAATGGTGAATTTCTGCAGCTTTATCTATAACTGGTCATCTTTGTCCATCTTTGGAAATCTTTTTTGGAGATCCAAAAAATACAGGCTAGACTATAATACTGAGACAGATTAAATAACAAAATAGACAGTTAGTCTTTCTTAAAACACATCTCTTTACCTCCTTCACAGGTTATTGTTCTGCATCTGGGCAGAGGATCATGGGACCTCATTCTACCCAACATATATGGGGTCCAAACTGTTTACTATTATTTCTTTTACAACCAGTTTTCCTACATTAGATGGTGCATGGATTCCCTCCAGATCTGTAACAAGTGACAACTTTATTTCTTGGCATATTCTGGGAGTTCAAAACTACATGTCAGAATGTGTTTTTTTCCCCCCATCTTTGCGCTAACATTTGAAAGGGAATGTCTATGAAGATAGGCTCCCTGTTACATTATCCTTTGTAGCAAGACTCACCTAGCATCAGCTCCAATTAAATTTTGATATCTGGTGAATCATAAGAAGCTGATAACTTAATGCATCTCTTGACAGGCAGAGGACACCGTCAAATGTGACCTATCTGCAATTTCATCTTGATATATTTCTTGGCCAACCCTCTTGTGCATACACTCACTTTTTCCTCACACCTTGCCATCATCCCACTGTGAGGAGTGAACCAATGTCATAGCTTCATCTGCAATGTGAAATTATTTCTGATCTAAGTTAAGCACTGCAATGGGCCCTTCAAGAGTATGCATCATCCACTGCTGGCAGGTTTTAATATAAACTTTGGGTTTTTGATAAGGCTTCTCTTAATAACATTTCTGACATGTCACAATCATTGTGTTCTTCTAAAATAAAGCTTCCCTTTGAGGGCCAGAGCTATTAAACTGCTAGAAACTATTCGGGAACTTTAGCAAGTGAGCCATGAATTAACTTCAGCTGATCCATTTTAATCACTTTGTCCATGCTTTTGCTCGATAAGAGTCACTGTTAGGATCAGCAGTGAGCTAATACCTACTTTGATACTTACCAGAAGCAGCCAAACAGGCTGACCACAAATGCTTCAGTTATAGGAAGTGTTAGCCTAGCTAGCTGATCAATTGTGGATTTGTAACTGCTGAAAAATTTTGTCAGTGGGCCCATTACTGGAACAAGTAAGCTTAAACTATAGTCAACAATGTCCGAGGATGTCCGAAAAAAATTCCGGAGGTAAACAGTACATCATTATCATGTTTAAAAAGCATAGCCAGAGGTGGAGAGTTTAGCTAATTAAGTGCTTATTATGGGATGTTAGCCTAAACTGTGCATCTCTTCAATAAATCAGGAACAAGTGATGAAATAGCAGGAAATTCTATTCTTGATGGGCCACTTTCCCAAAGAGCAGAATATCTTATCTTCAATTGATTCGTTGAGGTGACAATGCCAATAAAAACTGAGTAAATGGAACAAGAGACAAACATTATATAGTGTGACCTTTTCACCAATGACCATGATCTGCATTCTTCCAGATGCCTCCATAATTTACAAGACTGTAGATAAGGGATAAATCAATCCATGAGACAAGAAGCCCTATTTTAGGAGAAGACAATTTTCTCCATTCTTTGAAAGCTTCTTCAATGCTGAGCTTGTCAACCAGAAAGGTTGACAGTTCAGCGGTTCAAATCCCTAGTGCCACGTGAGTGCCCGTTCCTTGTCCCAGCTTCTGCCAACCTAGCAGTTCGAAAGCACTTAAAGAAATGCAAGTAGAAAAATAGGGACCACCTTTGGTGGGAAGGGAACAGTGTTCTGTGCACCTTTGGCATTGAGTCATGCTGGCCACATGACCACGGAGACGTCTTCGGACAGCGCTGGCTCTTCTTCTTTGAAACGGAGATGAGCACTGCCCCCCTAGAGTCGGGAACAACTAGCACATATGTGCGAGGAGAACCTTTACATTTACCTTTAAAGGACTCTAAGAAGAGGTGGCCTTGTATTGCTTCCCCTACCATGAGGACAATCTATTGAGTGGCAGCCTTGCAGCCTTGCTCATGTTATTAAAAAATGTAGAATTCTTATGCTTAAATGAGAGCAACTATTAATATGCACTTCTATTTTTATATTAGCATGTCAATTTTATTGCTATGTGTACTTTTTTGTGTGGCCTATAATTATAGTAATAATCATAGAAAAATATAATCCCCCCCCATTTTGGGATGGGATACTATTATTAGCCAGGTTAATTACAATCTAAACCAGTTTACATGC
This sequence comes from Pantherophis guttatus, assembly GCF_059756535.1. Classification (NCBI taxonomy): domain Eukaryota; kingdom Metazoa; phylum Chordata; class Lepidosauria; order Squamata; family Colubridae; genus Pantherophis; species Pantherophis guttatus. The sequence continues at coordinate 22,466,166 of NC_142072.1, read as the reverse complement.
AAATTTAGTAAGTGCCTTCACCCAACACCCTAAGCCTGATTAGTTTAAACCTTGTTTAATTGGAGGAGAGGGACTTTGGGGCTTAGCATGCTTGGAAACCCAGCCCAATTGATTCATTTCTAGTTTGATTTATTGTGCAAATCCAGAAGAAGGTTTAATTCAGAAAGCAGGCAAATGGCTGATCAGTGAATCCAGCTATAGACTGATTTTTAAAAATACCAGAAATGATCTGCAATAGTCCACCCAATCCCACCTAGTATTAAAGGGCTTTCTTTTACTGGGTGACTCACAACAATATGGATTCCATTTGCAGCCCATTTGCTCTCTAAAACGTAGAGAGGCTACTGATGGCTGTTATGAAAACTCAATGCATATGTGAAACAGTGAAGTTGTTGCTTCAAGGCAGGCAGTGTTTGAAAAATTAGGAGCTAGAAATCAGTTTCTAAAGGCACAGGTAACAGAGTGATGCTTGGCAGAAGATATTCAGCCATTTTCCTCTCCTTCCTTCCTTCCTTCCCATAGCATATTATCTCCCTTCCTTCTTTCCTTCCTTCCATTCATTCATTCCCATACCATATTATCTCCTTCCTTTCTCCTTCCTTCCTTCCTTCCTTCTTTCCTTCCTTCCTTCCTTTCTCCTTCCTTCCTTCTTTCCTTCCTTCCTTCCTTCCTTCCCATAGCATATTATCTCCCTTCCTTCCTTCCTTCCTTTCATTCATTCATTCCCATACCATATTATCTCTTTCCTTTCTTCTTCCTTCCTTCCTTCCTTCTTTCCTTCCATCCATCCATCCATCCAACCATCCTTCCTATAGCATATTATCTACCTTCTTTCTTTCCTTCCTTCCTTCCTTCCATCTTTCCCATAGCATATTATCTTCCTTCCTTCCTTCCTTCCTTCCTTCCTTCCTTCCTTCCTTCCTTCCTTCCTATAGCATATTATCTTCCTTCCTTCCTTCCTTCCTTCCTTTCTTCTTTCCTTCCTATAGCATATTATCTCCTTTCTTCCCTCCCTCCCTCCCTTGATAGTTTTGGTTGGCGGAAGCCAGTGGAAAGCAAACTGCTCTTCTACTAACCATTAGAACAACTATTTTGCTGCCAATTTTCAATACTATAATGGAAGGAAAGTGGGGAGGGCATTGGAAAGCTGCATGGAATTCATGGCTTGCAAATTCCTACTCCCCTTTCAGGGTCAGTGAAACTCCCAGGACAGATAAAATTCCCAAATCTATCCCTATTTACTCACTTACAGGCAGGAAGCATAATATTCCCTCTTTCTCTTTTCCCCTACAAACAGTTATTTTGTGAGATAGGTTGGATTGAGAAAATGATTGGTTCAAAGCCTCCCAGGGAGCTTCTGTGGTGGAGGGAAAACTGGAATACAAATCTCTCCACTTCTAACCCAACAGCTTTACTGATATACCACACTGGCTCCCTAAAATCTGCATCCTCACCCTCATCCAACTCCTTCATGGTTTATGTCCTACCGTGTCTCTTGAGACATCCATTTTGGGACTTGCAGGAAACTAGCTTAGAGTTATAATATCTGGGTTCAAAAAATATGGCAAATCAGTAGGTGGCAGCAAAGAATTCCACTTGAGGTTTTTGTTCCCATTCAATGGGTTGACTTTTAAGCTAGCTAAGCTGTAAGCCCAAGCATATTCTTTTTTTAGCAGCTTTCATATAGATGTTAAATAAGCACCAGCATCCCCGGATAATTTCTGAGCAGCCAAATTGATGAATACAATAAGGGAACTTAATCTTATTACCAGTTTTGAAAGAACAGATGAAGACTTCTTTACTTGCATTCTGATACAGAGGGCTCATACCAGTAAGTGAAGACAAATTCTTCCAGACCTCAAAGAATTCAAGCAGCATTCTCAAAATTTAAAGTCCCACCTTAGCCAGGTGAAGGAATGGTGACCAACAATGGAAATGTTATGAGAGGTGTAGTTTTGGATTCTGGCAATTTCAGGACTGTTCAGTTTCAGTTGCACCTGGTTGGGAAGAACAAAAAACAGGTAGTAGGATTGCTTTCAGAAGAAAGACTTGTTGGAGTTGAGAAACTTATGCCTGCTATCCCAAAGGTGCTTTTTCAAAAGACAACAAGTATTTTTCCTTGAAGACATTTTGCTTCTCATCCCAGAAGTTCTGAAGATGCTTCTTGGATTCTTCAGAACTGAAGAAGCTTCTGGGATGAGAAGTGAAATGTCTTCAAGGAGCAAGTAGAATTGCTTTAGCACAGAATTGGAAACAGACTGACATTCCTCCAGACCACAAGGATAATAAGGAAAATCTATGAATGTGTAGAAATGGATAGACTGTCTATGTCTATGGGAATGAAGGAGAGGGAAGAATCCAAGTATTATCAAATTTGGAATAGATGATATTCCTGGCTCAAGAGTAAATGTAAAACTTAAGGTATACCGTAAGTTGTAAAAAGTATAATATATAGAATGTAAAATTTATAAGAAATACATGATATTGATTTGTGAGTAGATATCATTATAATTTAAATAAGGATATAATATAGGATAGTAATTTATACAAATAGAATTTTTGTAAATATGATTGTTGAGGAAGATATTGATACCGATATGAAAAAGCTGTTTTTTTGGGGGGGGTGGATTTAGAATAAATACTTTATTACGGTCATCGACCAGCAATAGACATACAATAAATTAAAAATAATACTGACATTAATCGTGAATAATAACATCCCTGTTATGAAAATACATGATCTCAAACCGTTAGGGTCACTCCCTAATTTACATGAGTGGAGAGCCAATAAGTATGTGAGTAAATGTATTTTTCCAATAATTGTTATAGATATTTCCAAAAAATTGGCACCAGTTGACATCTATAATTCTGCAACCAATTTTTTTCTTGTGGGCATTGCAGCGAGACAGAATTTTGCCACTGCACGCGTGGTACCCGGGTTTGAGTCTTAGAGGAGAAAGCCTACATAAAAATTGTCTGTCCTCCCTGGCAACCTCTCTAGTAAGGGGAGAATATATACTGACCTACATACTCTGTATAACTCACAGTACAATAAAACATGTGAGATATCTTTAACTTCTCCTTGTCCACATAGGCATACCCGTTCTGCTATTGGTGTTCTCTTGTACCTACCCTGGAGAAGTGCTGAGGGGAGAATATTAAATCTGGCTCTGAAGAAAACTGGAAAAGCTGTTTATAAGTGTAAATATGTGTTTTGTGTTTTAAATGTTGGAAAATTCAATAAATACTATTTTAAAGAAATGTCTTCAAGGAAAAAGAAAGTCCAGTTGCCTTTTGAAAAAGCACCTTTGGGACAACCATGACATGGATAACTGAGAATACGTCTGTAGACATTACACCTGCTATATTATTCTGTGGTCTATGGACAACTTTTCAGCAAGTATTCTGCCTGTTGAACATTAATGCTGGGTTCTTTGTTCAGACATTGGGTCCTTTATCTGTTTGACACCCTTCAGCTCTAATAAAAATCTAAGGCCGAGAGTTCAAAGAGAAGAGTAAATAGCATACTGATTTATGATTGCTGTTTTTTCCCTGCTGGAGTGCTGTTAGGCTTGCTAAAAGGCTATATTAATGAGAAGCCTTTGCATCATGTTGATTGAACTGGCTTACCAAATGTTATAATTTGCCAAATAATCCAAAATTGGTTAAACTGCTTTCATATTTGTTCCAGGTTGGCAGGGGATCTGTTTTTCCTGCTGCCTGTTTTCATCCAAGTTAATTTAGTTAGCATAATACCATTCTCTTCTCTGACTCTTAGGGTGCAGACTAAATACAACTCTGATTACATTCAGTCGTTAAGATCATTGAGTGGTTGGGATTTAGGATTTGACATACTGAAAAGGGTCCTAAACTGGAGGAAACTGCCTGTCAGCGTGGTAATCTTTTAGCTTCTTAGCAAAATCCATGCTAAGTTTACATGCATTGGGGCTCGCTTATATTCCAAGATCAGATGCCTTATTTTTATGTTCCATCTTTTGCAAAGAAAAGACAAGAGTTTGTGGTTTCCACTTTTAAGTGGAGATAAAGAGGGCTCAAAAATGAACACCCCAGGAGTCGTCTTTTAATGGAAAAATCTCTAAATCCAGGTAGATGAAAGGCCAGAAGCTTAGGTGGGATGTTCAATTGTGTATTATTAAGTGTGTGTGTGGGGGGGGAGTGGCTGTGGGAGAAGTTGCTTTGAATGTTTAGCTCTTTAAAAGGCATCTTGGTCTGGTGCATTCAAACATGTTTGCTGATGCTCTATGTCTCCTTTGGACAGGGTCTTGATATTCAAATTCAAATCTTTATTGTCAGTGCACAACATATTATTTACGGGACTGCCTGCTACCACCAATAGCCTCCCACCGGCCAGTACGCTCCCTTAGAGAGGGGCTCCTCCAGGTGCCGTCGGCAAAACAATGTCGGCTGTCGGCCCCCAGGGGGAGAGCCTTCTCTGTGGGGGCACCTACGATCTGGAACGAGCTCCCCCCGGAGATACGGAGGATCCCGGATCTGCGCACCTTCCGCCGCGCGCTTAAAACTCTTCTATTTCATCAAGCTGGCCTGGCCTAAATCTTCCCCCTTTTAATGTGGAAATTTTAAATTTGTTTTAATTATAGGGTTATGGGTAAGGCGTTTTAAATTGGGGAGCCATTTTGGATTTAATTTTGTTTTAAATGTATTTTAATGTTTATATTGTATGTTTTTTAATCTTGGCTGTTCACCGCCCCGAGTCCTTCGGGAGAGGGGGCGGTATAAAAATTAAAAAATAAAATAAAATAAAAATAAATATGTATAATGAGATTGGTTGAGCTCCCTCAGTGCACCCCCCTCTAACACAATACAACTCACAGTGAAGACAGAAAATCCCTAACCCAATAAATCATATTAACAAAACACCCAGTCCTATTGCACCAGTGTGAACATATTACACGTTCCACCGGCCCTGCAGTCCATCATACTACGTAGTTATGATGTTATTTCTCACTCAGGAGTCTGACAGTTCATGGATAAAAACTGATCTTCAGCCTGTTTGTGTGGCTGGCTATGCTTCTGTATCTCCTTCCCGATGGTAGGAGGGTAAAGAAGTGGTGGCCAGGGTGAGAGTTTTTCTCTCACCCTGGTCACCACTTAGAAGACTGAGGATTTTCCTCACTCTTCTAAGGCAGCGAGCCCTAGCAATCTCATCTAGTGGTATCAGGGGACAGCTAACCATGTTTTGTGCTGTGCTCACCACCCTCTGTAATGTTTTTCTATCCGCGGCTATCAAACTGGCATGTCATACCGTGATGCAATAAGTGAGGACGCTTTCTATTGTGGACCGGTAAAAGGAGGTTATCAGTTGTTGTTCCACCCTGTTTTTACACAAGACCCTAAGGAAATGGAGTCTACGTTGGGCCTTCCTGGCCACCTGGATCGTGTTGTTTTTCCAGGTGAGGTCTTCGCTGAGATGGACTCCCAGGAATTTAATTTAATTTAATTTAATTTAATTTAATTTAATTTAATTTAATTTAATTTAATTTAATTTAATTTAATTTATCATATTTCTATGCTGCCCAACTCCCTAGGGCAGTGATGGCTAACGTTTTTGCCATCACGTGCCAAAAGCGGGGGGAAAGTGGGGTGGTCACATGCGTGCGGCCCACACCCATAATTCTATCCACCCTGCCCCACCACGCAAGAGTGTGTGACCCCCACATGGTCCCCCCGATTTTGGCATGTGATGGCCCGGTGGGCCCTATAGGCCTATTTTTCGCCCTCCCCAGGCTCCAGAGGCTTTCTAGGAGCCTGGGGAGGGTGAAAAAAAGCCTTCCCCACCCCCCGGAGACCCTCTGGAGGCCGGAAACAGCCCATTTGCTGACTTCCGGTGGACCCAGAAGGTCTGAAAATCAGCTGGCCACCATGCACATGCGTACTGGAGCTGAGCTAGGGCAATGCTCATGTGCCCACCAATATGGCTTCACGTGCCACCTGTGGCACGCGTGCCATAGGTTCGCCATCACTGCCCTAGGGACTCTGGGTGGCTTACAACAGAAATAATACAAACAGTGAACATATTTTTTCTAAAAAAAAAAAAAACATTATAAAAGCATTTTAAAAACATTAAAAACACATTTAAAGAAGGAAAATCTCTCTACACAGCCCCCCTCAGTGTAAAGTGGGGCAGGTTCCTCTCTCTTCCTCCAGAAGTCCAACACCATCTCCTTGGTCTTGCTGATGTTCAGGTGCAGGTTGTTTTTTAAGCATCAGTAACATGACAGGTGCAAATTAGGTATTTGCCATTTGGAAAGTAGCAATGCATGAGGCTGATGTGAACCAGTAAGAATTTCATTCATTATGTGGTATCCTTGGTTCTTTCTGCAGATGTTTCATTGCCCAGTTAGGTAACATCATCAATGCTACAAGGGAGTGGGGTTTGTTCTCATTTTATATATTGATTTGCCCTGTTTGTATTGGCGTGGGGGTGTTCTCGGTGGCTCCTAGATTTGGCTGTTGTTTGCTGTTTGATTTCTTTCTTTCTTTCTTTCTTTTTCTTTCTTTCTTTCTTTCTTTCTTTCTTTCTTTCTTTCTTTCTTTCTTTCTTAGTTGGTAATTCCTTGATTGGGATATTGTTTACTGATTGATTTATTGCTTCATTCATTTTGTTTATTTCTTACATTTTATTTTTAATTAAATAATTATAAATAAATAAATTTTAAATTAAAAAAAATAAACATTTTAAATTGCTTTGCAAATAGGATGGAAAGCATTTGAACAAAAGAAAGTTTTTCACGAATGAAGGCAAATATATGTGTCCCACGATAATGTTGCAGGATCCAATCTGGGTCAGTCTGGTCCCAGTTACTGACCCAGCTTGGATCCTGCAAGAAAGTTTCTGCCTGGAGACAGCTGAAATTTGGTGGGATTGTAATTCAATAGAAATGAAGTAAATAATTCCAGTGGAGGATTCCCTACAGTTTTTTTCTTCTTCAGTTGCTTCTTCTTTGCCTTATTCCCAACCATTCTGTAGACTAAGCACCATCTCTCCATAAATAACTAAGAAGTCCAAATAAATGTGGGATAATTTGCATGACATCTCATTTGAATGACATTTCATTTTTGCCAGACCACGAGAAAATGAGGGCAGCTCACACAGAACAGTAAGGCTGTGCTCTCCTCTCTTGGCTTTAAGGTTTTCATTGAATAAGTACATTCAAAGTGGTTAGAAACAACACATTTCAAATAGAATTTCCCATAAATGCTAAGCAGAAGCATGATGCGTACTTTGGCAGGAAAACAATTATCATACAGCCTTATTTAATTATCTGTTTGATAGTTAAGTGCGGAATGGAAGGAAGAAAAGTTACCTTAAGCCTTGCAAAATATTAATAACAAACTGTAACCAAACCAATGCGTGTTCTTGTGTCACACATGTGGTTTCCTCCAAAACCAGCACCACCTACAACCAGGAGTGGGCTGCTGGGAGCTCGCAGGGGTTCGGGAGAACCTCTAGCTAAGATTCTGTGCAGTTTGGAGAACCCCCAAATCCCACTCCTGGCTGGCCCCATCTCTCCCACCCCTCCCAAGAGTCCCCACGTGGCCCATTTTGGATACAGGTAAGTGCAGGACATGCGCTGAGCCTGAGGGAGGCGAAAAATGGGTCTACCGGAAGTTCAGGAAGGTCGGAAATGGGCCCATTCCTGGCCTCTAGAGGGCCTCCAGAGATTGGGAAAGCTGTTTTTACCCTCCCAGAGGCTTGACGAAAGCCTCCGGAGCCCGAGTTGGGCAAACACCTTCCCCCCCACCGCCACAGTGCAGGAGGCTGACTAGACCATGCCCACCATGGCCATGCCCACCCAGCAACCAGGCAGAGAACCCCTTGCTAAAATTTTTGAAGTTCGCCCCTGCCCACAACTATACCGAATAACTGCCAAATATACATTTCTGAAGCATTGGGATAAAGTTCTCCTTTGCATTTCTCCTCTCTCTTGTCTCTTTCCTTGAGTATATGAAGATATCAGGAAATAACAGTAAAAGGACACAGCTGTCTTCTGTTTTATTCAACCCTTGACCAGAGAGCTAAGGTAATAAACAACTCCCTCCTCTGTTCTTTCAGTGAAGCCTAACATTCAACACAATCTTTCTTTTCTCATCATCAGTCAGTATATATTCCTTTGAACCCATACAAACATTTCTATAAACCTAGTTCTAAATCAAACATGGAAGGACTTTTCCACAATGTTCTTTCCCTACCTTGTGTAGCCTGCTGCCTTCCTTCCTTTTGTATACCTGTCTACAGTCTCCTTCATGGTTGCAATGGAATGTAATAAGGAGTTGCAGGAGGGAGGGGGTCCTTCCTAAAGAGCTAAGAAATGGGAGCTTAGAATGTCTGGCAGGCAGGAAGAGGGCAAAGGCAGTCCCCCTCCTAGCAGTTTTAAAAAAAATTTTTTAAATTTTTATACCACCCCCTCTCCCGAAAGACTCGGGGCTAAAGTTCATAGAGTATGTTTATAGTTCATGTAGATAATTTCTTTACTCTGGCAAGATTCTATCTGTAGGCAAACAACAAAGACACTAATTAGATATATTTCAGAATAGAATAGAATAGAATAGAATAGAATAGAATAGAATAGAATAGAATAGAATAGAATAGAATAGAATAGAATAGAATAGAATTCTTTATTGGCCAAGTGTGATTGGACACACAAGGAATTTGTCTTGGTGCATGTGCTCTCAGTGTACATAAAAGAAAAGATACGTTCATCAAGAATCATAAGGTACAACACTTAATGCTAGTCATAGGGAACAAATAAGCAATCAAAACATACTAGGAATCAGTCAATATAAATCGTAAGGATACCAGCAACAAGGTTACAGTCATACAGTCATAAGTGGGAGGAGATGGGTGGTGGAAATGTTGAGAAGATTAATAGTAGTGCAGACTTAGTCAATAGTTTGACACTGTTGAGGGAATTATTTGTTTAGCAGAGTTCGGGAAAAAACTGTTTTTGTGTCTAGTTGTTCTGGTGTGCAGTGCTGTATAGCATCGTTTTGAGGGTAGGGGTTAAAACAGTTTATGTCCAGGATGCGAGGGGTCTGTAAATATTTTCACAGCCCTCTTTTTGACTCATGCAGTATACAGGTCCTCAATGGAAGGCAGGTTGGTAGCAATTATAAGCAATAGAAAAGCCTGTAGTACAGTGGACTAAAGCACTGTTATTAACATCTGCTGCTTGCAATTACTGTAAGTTCAAATCTCACTAGGCTCAAGGTTGACAGCCTTCCATCCTTTCAAAGGTATGTGAAATGAGGACCAGTGGCTCCAAAAACAAATGAGTAGACCAGTGCCTGCAAAAATAAATGGGTAGACAAGTTCCTCCAAAAAACAAATGAGTAGACTGGTACAGCTCTGCAAGCAGTTAAAAGCTTGCTAAACCAGTACCTCTGCTAAATCCTAAAGAATTATCACATGACCATTAAGCCATGCCCACAAAATCCCATTTTAAACCAAATAACTAATTCATAGTAAATAATAAAACCCGGAATCAGAGTCAGCCTATTTGTTTGAACAGCCAAGTCTTCAGGTCCTGATGGAAGGAGTGGAGATCAGGAGCCGTCCGGAGCTCGGTAGGTAATTCATTCCAGAGGGTGGGAGCACCCACAGAGAACGCCCTACCCCTGGGCATAGCAAGACGACATTGGCTCGCTGTTGGAACCCTGAGGAGAGCAGCCCTATGTGAGCGAACAGGATGGTGAGAGGCAGGCAGGAGAAGGTCCTGCAAATATCCCAGACCTAAGTCATGTAGGGCCTTATAGGTGAGAACTAGCACCTTGAAGCGGACCTGGAGAACCACTGGTAACCAGTGCAGCTCACGCAGGAGGGGTGTTATATGGGAGTAACGAGGGGCTCCCATAACAACCTGTGTGGCTGCATTCTGGATCAGCCGGAGTCTCTGGGTGCATCTCAGGGGAAGGCCCATGTAGAGGGAATTGCAGTAATCCAAGTGGGAAGTAACCAGGGCATGAGTGACTGTGCGAAGGTCATCTCGGTCCAGGAAAGGTGCAACTGGCGCACCAGGTGAACCTGTGCAAAGGCCCCCCTGGTCATGGCTGTTAGATGGTCTTCTAGGGACAGCCGAGCATCCAGGAGGACACCCAAGTTGCGAGCCCTATCAACGGGGGTAAGTTTTTCATTTTCAGGCAAATTATCACCCAAGTGAGCATCAAAAGTTTGGTAAATGAGTACAAAGTTCAGCATCCAAATCCAAGGGGAAGGGAAGGAGAATGGGGCAGTTAGAAGAAGAAGGAAAGTCTTTAAAGATCTTCCCAGTGTTTTCATCCCTGTTTTACCATTCATTGCAGAATCAAATTGCAAATTCAGAATAGATCTGAAAGGGAGATCTTCTAGCCCAACACCCTGCTCAAACAGGGGATCCCTTACCATTTCAGACAAATGGTTGTCCAATCTCTTCTTAAAAACCTTCAGTGATGAAGCGCCCACAACTTCTGGAGACAAGCCATTCCACAGGTTAATTGTTCTCACTGTTAGGAAGTGTCTCCTTAATTCAATTTATTGTTTCTTGTCCTGTCTGCAGGTGCTTTGGAAATTAAGTTGAACCCCCCCTTCTTTGCGGCAGCCTCTCAAATACTGAAATACTGCTATCATGTCATCCCTAGTCCTTCTTTTCTCTAAACTAGCCATACCCAATTCCTGCAACCCTTCTTGATTCTTCATATGTTTTAGTCTCCAGGCCTTCAATCATTTTCTTCTCTGCACTTTTTCCAACATCTTTTTTGTAATGTTGTGACCAAGCTTTGAAAGGCAGCTTAAGGTGCTTTTTTCAGAAGGCAACTGGACTTTCTTGTTTCTCCTTTGAAGATGTTTTGCTTCTCATCCAAGAAGCTTCTTCTACATCTTCAAAGAAAAAAAAACAAGGAAGTCCAGCTGCCTCCTGAAAAAGCACCTTTGGGACAACCATGACCTGGATGACTGAGAATCTCTACAGCCTTTTAGTTTAAAAAGGAGTATGAGAAAGTGGGAACAGACATTTTTTCCACAGGAGGTGAAATCCAGGAGAATGTTCTTCCCCTTTCTGGGAAATCTCCCCCATTTTAGGGGAGATGCATTGTTGTTTTGGCCCATTTCTCTCACAGATACTTTACCCCCTTATCCGTCAACAGGACGAGCTTGTCTTCTTTTTCCAACTTTGTCATTTGCATCAGCATCTTTAATCAAATTCTTGTTTACGATTAGCTCCTAGCTGTCTTCTTTGGTGCTTTTTGTCAGCAGCAACATCTGACGGGGTATGAAAATAGGCCAAGGGAAGAAGTTCTTACGCTATTGAGGCAAAACAGTGGTGCATGTTTTAGACGTAACTCCTATTTGATGTAACAGTGCCCCTGAGCTCTGATGCGACTCTAGACATTTTTTTTTTAATTGACAGCTTTCAGAGCACCTGTTCCACTTTAAATGCAATGAAAACAAAACTGGTTTGCTACAAAGCACCAGCCTTTACTCATTTCCAAGAAGGCTTTAGGCATTTCTTAAGAATAATTCTTAAGAGAGAGAAAAAAAATTAAAGGGTAGATGGCTTCATTCCAGGGGTGAAATCCAGCAGGTTCTGACAGGTTCTGGAGAACTGGTAGCAGAAATTTTAAGCAGTTCGGAGAACCGGTAGCAGAAATTTTGAGTAGTTCAGAGAACTGGCAAATACCACCTCCGGCTGGCCCCAGAGTGGGGTAGGAATGGAGTCTTTGCAATATCCTTTCCCCAGGAGTGGGGAGGGAATGGGGATTTTGCAGTATCCTTCCTCTGCCACGCCCAACAAGCCATGCCCACAGAACCGGTAGTAAAAAAAAAATTGGATTTCACCACTGCTTCATTCCAATGCATTGTTCATAAGTGTCCTTCCCCTGCACCCTTCTACCTTCAGATCTGAAGTGCTGCTGCACTCTCTACAATAGTAACTTTAAACTACTAAGAAAGGTGTCAGACAAAAGAAGATTAAGATGTGTTCTCTATTATCTCAGAATGCAAAATTCACAAGATTGCCCTTAAGTGACTGAAGGGAGAGAGATCCAGTTCAGTGCTAGCAAAATCATCATCATCATCACAGCGCTGAGAAGAGTTTGACAGTAGAATCAGTTACTCAAAAGATGGTGGGCTTTTCTTTATTGGATGCCATCCATTGAAGGCTTAGGCAGCCATCTGGCTGGGATGCTTTAATTTGGATTCCTGCTCTAATTAGTAGAGTTGGTCTTGCTGAGTTGCCTTCCAGTCTGGGATTCTGTTCTGCTTTTCCATCCCAATTCAGCTCTGTGTAGAATTTCAAATTGGACATACGGCAGTAAGACTTCCTTAGGCTCAACTGCACTAAAGCTAAAAGAAACTTCCAATCTGCCTATTTATTTAAATGAGGAAGAGAAATATTTGAAAAATGAATAGAACATTTGCAGGCTGCAAAAGACAAATGTATTCCACAATTAAAATATACCTCTTATAACAAAAAAATAAATTAAAATAAAATAAAAATCAGGTGTAAATTGAGTATGTCAATAAATATGGAAATAGCTTCCAAAATGTTTGACCCCCTGCACTGATGCGATTAAATTTCTCTGTTCCATGTCACCGACAGTGCAAGAGATCTCTCACTAGCTTGATTTGTTCTTGTAAGCTCAGAATAAAGCAACATCAATTATCACAGCCTCAGATTATTCCGTTATTGTACATTCAGTGCAAGTAGCAGCCGCCTCGATTTTTTTGGACTTGGGCTGAGTTTGATGGTAATTGCATTTAAGGAATTCAAAGCAAATTTGTCAGTGATGGAAAAACCATCTGCACAAAATTGTAGACATGGAGAAGGTTATCGTGGGCACCCCACAGGCAATGTTGCTCAAAAAAAAAAAAAGGAGAAAGAGACAGTGAGGGACATACAATTATTCTATTTTGTTTTTGGCAGATTTCTTATTTTACCATCTGTATGTTCTGTCTGGCTCTATTTCCACACCAATTTGTACACTTAGCTGGGGGGGAGAAAAAAACCCCTACAAACCAGCTCCTAAACACTTTTTACAAGCAATGATACCTCATAAAAACTTGGTTGTTAAATCACCTCACACAATATTCTGAATGGCGTCTTTTAATGAGCACATGAAATTTCTCTGCTTATTTGGGGAGATCCAAATCAAGTTGCAGTCAGCACAAACTGTGGAAGGGAAAGAGGTTGGTTTGTATCGTTGCTGTTGGTAATGAGAGAGACGTAGCAACTCATTGCCAGAAAGATGTGAGGAAGCCACTAAATTAGAGGCAATGAGAAAAAGAGAAACAGACCATGTAGTCTATATACAAAAATATCCCCGCAGGCCATATACAGGGATAGAAACAATCTATTATGAAACAGATGTGAGAAGTTGAATGATAGAAGATGAGCATTAAAAAAAAGATAAGAGTAAGAATAGAATAGAGCTGGAAGGGCCCTTGAAGGTCTTCTAGTCCAGCCCCCTGCTCAAGCAGGAAAACCAGGGGTGAAATCCAGCAGGTTCTAACAGGTTCTGGAGAACTGGTAGCGGAAATTTTGAATAGTTCGGAGAACCAGCAAATACCACCTCTGGCTGGTTCCAGAGTGGGGAGAGAATAGAGATTTTGCAATATCCTTTCCCTGCCACGCCCACCAAGCCACGCCCACAGAACCGGTAAGGAAAAAATTTGGATTTCACCCCTGAGGAAAACCTATACCATTTGAGACAAGTGGTTATCCAGTCTTTTATTAAAAACCTCCAGTGATGAAGCACCCACAACTTCTGGTGGCAAGCTGTTCCACTGGTTAATTGTCCTCACTGTTAGGAAGTTTCTCCTTAATTCCAGGTTGCTTCTCTCTTTGATTAGTTCCCAACCATTGTTTCTTGTCCTGCCCTCTGCTGCTTTGGAGAATAATTTGACCCCCTCTTCTTTGTGGCAGCCCCTCAAATGCTGGAATACTGCTATCATGTCACCCCTAATTCTTATTTTCTTTAGACTAGCCAAACTCAAAACCTGCAGTCGTTCTTCAAATGTTTTAGTCTCCAGGCCACATCTTAATTGTTCTTCTCTGAACTTTTTCCAAAGTCTCAACATCTCTTTTGTAGTATGGTGACCAATATTGGTTGCAATATTCCAGGTGTGGTTTTACTAGGGTTTTACAAAGCGCAACTTATATTTCACGTGATATTGATTCTATGCCTCTGTTTAAACAACCCAGGATTGTATTAGCTTTAGATGTCACATTAGATGTCACAGGGGGAATAAATGCAATTTTCCAGGGATCCCCAGCCCCTGGGTCATGGCCCATTTGGAACCAGGCAAACTTCCAGAAGCGCCTACCACTTGCACAAATAGAGCTGCATGCGCTTGTGCACTCACCCGCTGCACACTGTTCTGCCCCAGCTACGGACCCCAAAGAACGCAGCACACACAAAGTCCGTTCAAACCTTGGTTTAATAAATATATCAGTCTTTTATAACAACGGCTGTTAATTAACTGCATTAACAGCCGCCAAGAATTCAAAGAATAATAACTGAAAGCTTACTGTGGTTGGCAGAATGCCCAGAAGCAATTTGCAGGCAGCTGATAAGATAAACAAGACAAGACACGGAGATATGTGAACGAAGTTGTTCCCTGCAAATTGCTTCAGTCAGCGTTCCTCCTTAAATAAGCTAAGGGAGTGGCCAATTAGCCCCAAGCCTTACTCTCGAGGTGACCTCCTCCTGAGGAGCTACTCCTGCCTTTTGGCAGCTCTGCGCATCCGTGCATTGAGAAGAGGCTCCTCCTCTTCGTCCTCTTTACTTAAGGGAGCTTCTGGAGGTTCTGAAGGCCCTGGCTGAATCCCCGCCTCTGGCACCACTTCTTCTCCAGCCTCCTCATTGTCCAACTCGAGTGCCAGCTGCACAGGCTGCTGGCGCAGCACCACACCAGCCTCCTCGCTGTCGGAATCAGCTACTAGCTACACAGGCTGCCTTTGGGCCACAACACACACACAGAATCATCCTCTCCCATTCCCACTGCTGCCACCGCTGGTCCACAAAGCTGGAAAGTTTGGTTGTCAACTTTGGAAGCCATAGTAGGCGGGAAGCTTCCAACCTGCCACCTTCTCATGTGTGAGAAAGTAGGAGGGGGGATTTATTTGAGGGTTTTGTATTTAGACAAAATAGCATTCTTCCCATTGGTCAAGGTCAGGCATCCTGCATCTGGAGAAGGAGTGGTTGGAGTGCTGTCTCGAGATGGAACGGATGGTGATTGGAGCATGGGATCGACTGAGAAGTGAGGGGATGGTTTGGGGGTTTTTGATTTACTGAGGGAAAACCCGGACCTCTCAGATTTGGGTTTTCCCCAGATGTGCTAGTATACCTATTCCAGGGGTCTGCAACCTTAAATACTCAAAGAGCCATTTGGATCCATTTCCCACAGAAAAGAAAACACCGGGAGCCACAAAACCTTTCCCGTGCCTGACTATGTCTTGAGTGGCCACAAAACTAGCATATGTAGTTGAGTTAAATATTTTGTTTTCTTCTGAGACTTTTCTTTTCTTGGTTTTATCCATGGCTGGCCTACCAGGGGTTGAAAAGCTCAATAAATTGTGTACCGGCAGGTGTTGCTCATTGGCGTTTGTGATGCATATTTTGAGTGACAGGGAGCTGCAGCAGAGGGGTGAAAAAGCCAAATATGGCTCCAGAGCCGCAGGTTACTGACCCCTGACCTATTCTAATAAATGGAACTTTGAGAAAATGCTGGCCTCAGAGTTTTTAATTGGGGCAGAGTTTTTTCTGGAACGCTGACATTGAGGACACTGCAATATACTACTAGATTATGGTAAGTGAAAGTGATGGCATGGCTTTTCTGACTCTCTCCTGGGGAATTAAAAATGGTACAATCACTTGGTGTGGTGCAACACTCATTAACTGATGACATTAGAACCCCACTCCAAGGGGAGAAATTTCTGCCAGGAGTCACTTTTCTTGGGGTTTAACTGAAATATGGATTGTTAAGGAATCTAGAAACTGGAGAAGTGGTCGTAGAAAGAAAAACCTTCACCTACACTCCTTCTCTATAAATACATGCAAATATGCCTGTCTCCACCAATCACTTCTTTGAGAAATACAATTTTGAAAACCAAGTGACCCTTTCATCAAATTGAATGAAAGCTAGTGGGGGGAAAACGTAGGTGAATGTAACTGCTTGTTTTAAAAGGAAATGGATTTCTGTACATTGCACAATTGAGCTGAACAATGGTGGTGCACAATGGCCTGATGGCCATTAAACCGCAAATTGGAAATACAACTCTGTGGAGGTCTAGGCCTGTTGTGGTGAGTAGCCATGGTAACTTCCATATGCAGAAACACAATTCTTCTTGATATCATCTCGTGAATTGCAAGGGATGACTCTGTTTGAGATGGCAGGACTGCAATCTGATTGTCTCTCTCAGTGGACAAAGAATTGTAGACTTCCATTGCTTTTCAGCCCAATCTTTCGATACAAAAGCTTTAACTTTTTTTCCCGCAACTTCAAGTTTTGCCCTTTGGCCAAAGGCATGCTGCGGAAGTCATCAAGGGTGGAGGAGCAGCCGAACGGCGTTCAAGTAGGGATATTACAATGAAAAGCTGTAATGGAGAATCTGAATTCAAGCTATCAGTCATCTCCCTCCAATCCATCAGCCTGAGGTTAGAAGCTGATGCAGTGACAAAAGCTTCAGTTTTTCATGCTTGCTTGACTCCTCTATGAGAAAAGATGGGTGAAGGACTTTTCAAGTGGAAGAAATAAGCATTCTGCATATTTTCCATCCATTAGCTTGGATTGTGTAACCCTTTGAAGGAAGATTCTAAGCCAAGCAATGTGAATGCTCTGTTTTTGTCCCATAGGATCATAACAGCCAGACACTTTATAGTGCAAAGTTTGGCATCCTGAGAGTTAATTAGACTTTGTCTGTGTGCATGTGTTTTTAGAAAGCACATTTCAATTGGTGATCGGGTGATGATTGTTGGACAATGCCTCCTGAACCCAAGGAAGCCAAATCAATGGAGATCTTGCACTGCCTTACTTTAATCCTCTACAAGGCTAGTAAAGACAGATTTTTAAAAAAAATACTGAGAAGAAATGCATCCATCGCCAAAATTGCATGATGTGCATATAGGATAAAGTTTTTATCTTTCTGGACATTGAGGCTCAGAAGCTTGGTCTGAGGCTTGGTCAACAGAGATTAGCCATGACAGTACATTAAGAATGCTGGAGTTTTTTATCCATGTCTATTGTACAATATCCATACTAATAGATGGAGCCTTGGTACTACAGTGGTTTAAAGCACCCTGTTATTAACACAGCTGCCTGCAATTTACTGCTGGTTCGAATCTCTCCAAGGCTCAAGGTTGACTCAGCCTTCCATCCTTTCTAAGGTAGGTTAAATGAGGACCCAGTTTGTGGGGGCAATAAGCTGACTTTGTATATACAAAAGTATGAAGGCTATTGCTTAACGCATTGTAAGCCGCCCTGAGTCTCCGGAGAAGGGCGGCATATAAATCAAATTAAAAAAAAAAATCCTATTGTCATAGATGCCATCTTGACTTTTTGACCATACCCTGGAAAACCCCTACTTGGTATACCATTTAGATAAGTGCTGTACATTTCCACTGCATGGAATAATAATAATAACAATGTTATTAGCATTTGACAATTAAATTTAATAAAGCAGGTGTCAAATGCAAAAAGTCAGGACCACATGTTAAACTCCAGTTAAGCTGATTTATTGCTCATGCCAATACAGAAGAATTAATTAACTAATAGCCAGCACTATTGTACATGTACATTTACCATTGTACATAAATGGTGAGGAGGTGGAGAGGGTTGGTAGTTTTAAATTTCTGGGTATTTATATCTCGGAGGACCTCTCATGGACTATGAATGCTAACGTGCTTGTGAAGAAGGCACAGAAGAGGCTGTACTTCCTGAGGATGCTCAGGAAGATCAATCTATCTCAGCATCTACTTCTGTCCTACTATCGCAGCACCATTGAGAGTGTCCTGACATATGGCATTCTTGCATGGTATGGGAGCAGCTCTGTAGCAGACAAAAAAACTCTACAGAGAATCATTAAAATTGACCAGAATCTCATTGGGCTCCAGCTACCAGCCCTGGATGACATCTTTGAATCTCACTATTTGAATTAGTTGCATAACCTTCTCAGAGACTCTTCCCATCCTGCTTACAATCTTTTTGGACTGTTGCCTTCTGGCAGAAGATACAGAACAATTAAAACTTGGACCACACATTTTCTGAATAGTTTCTATCCCAGAGCTATAATTGCACTCAACAACGAACTAAAGGGCCACCATCAGTGAGCTGTAGGACAGCGTTACTTGGTCTGTTGTGTGGATGCTTGGGTGGTTTAGGGGTGGGGAATTTGTGGTGGGTGGGTGGGTGTTTGGGGATTGTCATGTGAGTTGGGTCTGATCTCTGGGTGTTATGTGAATTTCGTTGTATGGGTATATTGTGTATACACATACAATGACAATAAACTTTATTTATTCGTTTAAATTGGTGCTAGATAAGAGTCAATCAAATTCAAGGGGGAGCTGGACTTAAACCACTTGTGGGGATGTAAAGATTCTAGGCTGATTACTTTCTTGACTCCACCCCCTGTCCTTCTACATCAAGCAGTCTCTGAGTTTAGAACAAGTTTCATTCCTCACTCTGTCTTTAACTCAAATTTGTACACAAGTCAGAACTCCTAGTTGCAAACAGATTGCCTATTGCTAAAAATGGTGGACAGCATCGTCCATAGAACTGACAAACCGCTGAAGTTGTGCAATGCTTTTAAGAACTGCTGGAAACTACTTGAAAATGGGCTGTATTTTAAAAAACGTACAACTTCAGCAGTTCCTGAAAGCATTGTGCGGCTTCAGCGATTTGTCAGCTCAAGGAAGGAGAATGCCATCTGCCATTTTTAGTACAACAGGCAGCCCATTTCATACCCAGGGGTTGTCCTTAAGTTGAATGTTCCTAACCTGAAGGCTGCCTGTAACGTTTTATTAGCGTATGCTCACCCAGCTACTACTTAAATGCAATATCCTTCTACATAAATGCCGACGATCTGAATATAATTAAAAATGACCCATCTATAAGGTTTTCTCCATGATATAAACAAAAGAGGAAATTCTTATCTCCTTTCTTTGAAAAAAATAGAAACAAAGAAGAATCCACTGGGGTTGTAATCATGATGCACAGCCAGGGGTGAAATGCTCCCGGTGTGGACCGGATCGCCCGATCTGGTAGCGATGGCGGCAGGAGATTCAGAGAACCGGTAGCAAAAATCCCTGCCACCCCCCCCCCATGCCCAGCTGAGCCGAAAAAATGCTTTTAAAAGTAAAAAAAAAAGCCTCTTATGATCGCGCAGCTCAGCTGGGATTGTCAGAGCCTTTTAAAAGCATTTTTTCTACAACCAGTTCAGCCGAAGAGGTTGTAGAAAAAATGCTTTTAAAAGAAAAAAAAAGCCTCTGACAATCAGGCAACTCAGCTGGGATCGTCAGAGCCTTTTAAAAGCATTTTTACAACCTCTTCAGCCGAAGAGATTGTAGAAAAAATGCTTTTAAAAGTTTTTTTTTTAAAAGTTGGCCACGCCCACCCAGTCACATTACCTCCCCACCAAGCCACGCCCACAGAACCAGTAGTAACAAATTTTACATTTCACCACTGTGCACAACCATGATTCTGGAAACAAATGTGGCTGCTTTAATGAGCTATATGGGTTATGCCAATACTCTTGAACATTTTGAATGTCTTTCTCAATTTGCATCTGAAACACTGCACAGCCCTAAAAAGACCCTGTTTTTACTGTTATGGGAATTCTTTGAAATCTTACAGGTATTTCTTTAGAATGTCAAGGATAACCCAGTTTTCATCGCTGTGAAAAGGATAATAGGTTGGAGAGAACTCAGTTCATCACTCTCTAATACAAGGGCTTTAAAACAAAGTCTTGTTCCTTTTAAAGATTTGAAGTTACAATAGCACCGAGATGACAGGAAGGAACTTGCCACAGATCTAAAGAGCTGAAAGGAACCTGAAGGATGATCTACTTTTTTTCTAATCTTTTTCTATTTTTCAGCCTTCCAAAGCACCAGGTAGCTTAGGAAGTGTCAGTCGGGTCCCAATGCTCAGATGTGGCTCAGATGGCCACATGATCTCTCTACAAGTGGGCCATCATAATTTGAATTGGGCTAGTAGTACTGTTCTGCAGTAATTCGTGCAGGTATTGGTTCTCACCTTTAAAGCGCTCCATGGCTTAGGGCCCAGCTATTTGCGAGACCACCTTCTGCCACCGATAACCTCCCACTGGCCAGTTCGGTCCCACAGAGAGGGCCTCCTTAGGGTGCCGTCGGTCAAGCAATGCCGACTGATGACCCCCAGGGGGAAGGCCTTCTCTGTGGGGGCACCCGCCCTCTGGAACGAGCTACCCCCAGGAATACGACTAATCCCAGACCTACATACCTTCTGTCGAGCTTTGAAGACCTTCCTATTCCAGCAAGCTGGGCTGGCTTGAAATTTTTAAAGGGTTTTTAAGGGGTAATGGGTTTTAAATACTTCAGGAAGCCAATTGGATTTAATTCTGTTTTAAATTATTTTAAATTTTGTATTGTATGTATTTTAATTTGGCTGTGCACCGCCCTGAGTCCTTCGGGAAAAGGGCGGTATACAAATTTAAATATAATAATAATAATAAATAATAATGCTCAATGCTTTGCAAAAGACCAAGATTAGTAATATCCATAACAAAAAGGAAACACTATACTATGACAACACATCAATCAATTTTCTAATCTGCAGATAAATTCAGAAGAAATGGATTCTGGGAGCTTCCCTCAATGATGCTAGAGCAGTGATGGTGAACCTTTTCAGCACTTGTGTGCTTTGCGCACACATGCATGCTCATCAGGGCCACAACCAGAAGAGGAGCTGCCCAGGGATAAGGTACTTCTGGTTTCCGGTGTGTGCATGCATGCTGGCCAGCAAGTCTTCCGGATTTCTGGCACTCATGAGCATGCTCTGATCAGCCGGCTGGCGTGAATGCTCATGCCGGAAAACGGAAGACCACCTCTTCTGGTTTCTGGCACTCTGTTGTGGTCCGCCAGCAGCCTGCGGAGCTGGCAGCGGAGTCGGACAGTGAGGAGGCTGGAGAGGAACATGGGCCAGTCCTGGAGGCTGGGGAAGGCCCAGATGAGGGCTTTGCATCGGAGGCAGGGATGGGGCCAGGGTTATCTGGGAGTTATGTGCGGACTCCGGAGCCTCCAGAGGCTGACAGTAGAGAGGCAGAGGAACAGGAGGAGCCTGTTCCTAGTGCACACATGAGAAGAGCTGCCAGAAGGCAAGAGCAGCTAAAGCAAAAAGGACGACTTGGGAGTAAGGCCAAGAGATGATTGGCCCCTCCCATAAGGCTTAAAAACCAGCAACGGCTCTTGGGCTCTTTGTCGGAAAACAACGTTGATAGATTTGTTTCTTGTCTTGCTGCATTTATTTCTTGTCGGCGTCTTCTGCTCCTGAACTTTTTGCCAAGAAAAGCCTTTGGCAGTTTGCCTAATTAGACCAAGGTTGGTGATAAGGCTGAAGAATTGTGCTATGAAGAATTTGTTTTGAATTAGTTTGGACTGCGCTGAGAATGAGTTAATTCTCAGCTGTTCTAATAAAGTCTGTTTGTTTTGAACTGATTCCGTCTGGTAATACCTACTTGGGCCTGGGTTACAACACACTGCCACATGCACAAAGGCCAACTGATTGTCGTGTGCACATGTGCACCAGAAACCTGGAAGAGGAACAGGCCATGCCATGTGTGCCAGATGACATGGCTCCACATGCCACTTCGGGCACGCATGCCAAAGGTTCACCATCACGGTGCTAGAGTATATCTGTCTGCCAGGTAGATTTGCGGATGAATGCTGCAAAATTCTTGCAAAAAATCTAGCTCCTTCCTACCTTTTTCAAAAATCAATCCACTATCAAGCTTCAGCCTCCTCGCATTAAATTGTCTGTTCTTTCTAAATGCCTGGATTTTACATAATCGGGGATCCAGGGAAGGGATGGGGAGAAGTAGGAGGGAAAATGATCCATCCCAAGGAAATAACTGATTATTAGGGTACTGGAAGCAAAAATATTTGAAGAATGGTTGCAGGACCATTCTAGCCAGTCTAGAGAAAAGAAGGACTAGGGCAGTGGTGGGTTTCAAATTTTTTTACTATCGGTTCTATGGGTGTGGCTTGGTGGGTGTGGCATGGCTTGGTGAGCATGACTTGGTAGGCATGGCAGGGGAAGGATACTGTAAAATCTCCATTCCCTCCTCACTCCAGGAGAAGGATACTGCAAAATCCCCATTTCCTCGTGATCAGCTGGGACTCGGGAGGCAGAGAATAGATGGGGGCGGGGCCAGTCAGAATTTTTACTACCGGTTCTCCAAACTACTCAAAATTTCCGCTACCGGAACTGGTCAGAACCTGCTGAAACCCACCTCTGGACTAGGGGTGACATGATAGCAGTGTTCCAATATTTGAGGGGCTGCCACAAAGAAGAGGGAGTCAAGCTATTCTCCAAAGCACCAGAAGGCAAGACAAGAAGCTATAATCAAGGAGAGAAGCATCCTGGAATTAAGGATAAATTTCCTAATAGCGAGAACAATTAACCTGTGGAACAACTTGCCTCCAGAAGCTGTGGATCCTCCAAAACTGGCAGTTTTCAAGAAGAGATTGGACAACGATTTATCTGAAGTGGTATACAGTTTCCTGCCTGAGCAGGGGGTTGGACTAGAAGACCTCCAAGGTCCCTTCCAACTCGGTTATTCTGTGAAGGAACCAGCCTCACTCATTTTCAAGAAGGCTTTAGGCTTCCTCAAAACCCCAAGAGTCATTCTCAGGGGAAAATAAAATAAAATAAAATAAAATAAAATGGTATATTGGCTTCATTCCAATGCTTTGTTCATAAGTGTCCTTCCCCTACACCCTTCTGGCTTCAGATCTGAAATGTTGCAGATCTCTACAATAGAAAAGGCCTCCAAGGTCCCTTCCAAGTCAGTTATTCTGTTAACTTCTATCGATTTGGATAACTCTTTCCAGCAGGCTGCTAGAAGGGTAGACAAAGAAAGTGCCATTGTCCTAAAAGCAGAAGGAAAACAAGATCTTTTAAAATTATACCCAATGAGATTGACCCAGACTCAAAAAAGACACAAAAGCACTGAATCCTGGATTCCACATAAGGATTGCGGAGAGTGGTGGAATGCAATTTTTTTTTTACTACCAGTTCTGTGGGCGTGGATTGGTGGTCATGGCTTGTTGGGCGTGGCAGGGAAGGGATACTGCAAAATCCCCTTTCCCTCCCCACTCCAGGGGGAAGGATATTGCAAAATCTTCATTCCCTGACCACTCCAGGGGGAAGGATATTGTAAAATCTCCATTCCCACCCCACTCTGGGACCAGCCAGAGGTGGTATTTGCCGGTTCTCCAAACTACTCAAAATTTCCGCTACCTATCAGTTCTCCAGAACCTGTCAGAACCTGCTGGATTTCACCCCTGCTTGAGGAGTTGTTTCACCTATCAAAGTGATATATGAGTGCTTCCTGTACAGGCAGTCTTTGGTTTCTGACTGGTGACTTAGTGACCATTGGATGTTCCAACGTCTATTACAACCTGAAGTTCCAACGATCATTCCTCCATGCTCATGTGACCACAGTTTGAGTGCTTGGCAACCAGGACACATTTATGGCCATTTGCAGTGTTGTGTGGTCATATGACTGCATTTTTGCCAAAGGCCGACATTCACAGCCATTTTTAATGTTTTACGACCATCACAAATTACAACCATGATGGACAGGTTCCATTATGGTCATAACTCAAGGACTTCTTGTATTCTATTGCTATCTCTATAGCCTTATTATGATAATTGTTATTACAATATACTATTACGCTTTAATCACTATTACTATAACAGATGTGTCATGCACTGGCCACGCCCACTCCCGGTTTAGCGAAGGGGGGGAAAGTCCCGATACATCACATGATGCCACTGTGACGAAGTGAGTTTGACACTCCTGTGCAATTTTTGTGGCAAAGTTTTTCAGAAGTGTAGTGCTTTAACCACTACACCAAATTGGCCCTGACTGGTCTATTTTATCTAATTATTATCTCATTAATTATCTAAGCTATTTAATTACTCAATTATAATTACTAGTATACTATTCTCTGCAATGTTGCTATTATGCATCAATGTTTCTTGCTTAATCCCCTTCTCCCTTAAGTCCCTTCTCTCTGTGATTTCTTCTTCTTCTCCTCCTCCTCCTCTTCCCCCTCCTCCTCCTCCTCTTCCTCCTCCTCCTTCTTCTTCTTCTCATCCTCGTCCTCCTCCCCTCGTCCTCGTCCTCCTCCTCCTCCTCCTTCTCCTTCTTCTTCTCCCTCTCCCTTTTCTTCTTCTTCTTCTTCTTTCTTCCTTCTTCTTCTTTCTTCCTTCTCCTCCTTCTCCTTCTTCCTTTACCTCTTCCTCTTCTCCTTTCTTCCTTCTTCTTCTTTCTTCCTTCTCCTTCTCCTTCTCCTTCTTCCTTTACCTCTTCCTCTTCCTCTTCTTCTTTCTTCCTTCTCCTCCTCCTTCTTCCTTTACCTCTTCCTCCTCCTCCTCCTCCTCCCCCTCCTCCTCCTCCTCCTCCTCCTCCTCCTCCTCCTCCTCCTCCTCCTCCTCCTCCTCTTCCTCTTCTCACAATGACCAGCACAGCATGTAGACCTCTTGCACTGCTTTTAAAATGTGCTTTGTCTTGCTGGAGTATTATATATCTTTTTCCTCTCTTTTGGACCATCCACACTTTCTGAAGGAAAAATGTCTCCCTTTGTTCAACTGCCATTCTCTATTTACTGGTGGCTCAGTGGCTAAGTCGCTGAGCTTGTTGATCGAAAGGTCGGCAGTTCAGTGGTTCGAATCCCTAATGCCGCCTAACGGGGTGAGCTCCCGTTTCTTGTCCCAGCTTCTGCCAACCTAGCAGTTCGAAAGCACGTAAAAAATGCAAGTAGAAAAATAGGGACCATCTTTGGTGGGAAGGAAACAGCGTTCCGTGTGCCTTTGGCATTGAGTCATGCCGGCCACATGACCACGAAGACGTCTTCGGACAGCACTGGCTCTTTGGCTTTGAAACAGAGATGAGCACTGCCCCCTGGAGTCGGGAACGACTAGCACATATGTGCGAGGGGAACCTTTACCTTTACAGAGCTTCCAAAATACAAGCCACCTCTGTTCTCCTCCTGCCTCCTCCCACACTTGTGTCAAGGTTGCAGCTTTATGGACAACTTTACTAAGGAAAGGAGGCAGCCCAGGAGCCTGCAATTTTTGCTAAGCAGCCTGCTCTTCCACACACACCCGCTGCCTAATGTTCTTTGTCTTACTAAAAAAAAAAAAAAAAACACCATTTTTTAAAAGTACCCTCAGAATCAACTGGCACTAATAAAACAAAGCCATTTGATCCAAATGACAGGAAGCTGAGAGAATTTATACAGGCTTTGCTTTTATCATGGCTGCGTCAGCTTGTGATATATTGCATCTGCTGCCAATAATTATCCCGCCTGGACATGCCAGGAATGTGGCATTCCACATCTTAAAAATCCCAGTTTGCTGCCAATGTTGAAGAACTTGTAACTAATTAAATTCAAGTATTATTGGCCTGGCCCACTTAAAGGCACTTAATAATGCCATCGCTTTAATGACTCCAGTCACACGCAGACATGACGGGGATAATAATAACATAAATAATAAAGTTCTACTTCAAATCTAGTCCTCCAGACACAGGCCATATTAAGTTGAGGATTTAGCTCATCATCCTTAATCCTCTAGAGCAGGGGTCTCCAACCTTGGCAACTTTATGTGCGTGCACACATCTTTCAATTTGGTCATGCATGTGTGGACAATTTGGGCACTCAGTGTCTAGAAGGTTCGTCATCACTGCCCTAAGGCAGGGGTCAGCAACCTTAAACACTCAAAGAGCCACAAAGGTCCTAACCGGAAGCCCCCCATTCAATTCTGGAGCTGACCAGAAGTCCAGTTCCCCCACCATAGAGACTCCTCCTAGCATGACATCCTTTTTTCCTCTGCCAACTGGAAGTCCACTTCCCCCACCATAGAGTGTCCTCCTAGCATGGCGTCCTTTTTCCTCTACCTGTCCTAAACGAAACCCCTATCAATTGTGGAGCCGACCAGCGACAGGGAGCCGCAGCAGAGGGATGAAAGAGCCACATGCGGCTCCAGAGCTGCAGGTTGCTGACCCCTGCCCTAAGGGATCCTTTAGACCAGGGGTCTCCAACCTTGGCAACTTTATGATTTGTGGACTTTAACTCCCAGAATTCCTCAGCCAGCAAAGCTTAGCCTGCAGTGTATTATATGTGTATGTGTGTGTCTATGCATCCACACAGAGCAATAAAGTTCATAAGGATACAAAACTAAAATATGGTGGATCATTTACAATCCCTAACACCCTAGAAATGTGATGCTGAATACTAATGGAAAAATGACTAAATTTTAGAACGACATCTATTCTAAAATTGAGAGTGATAATTGGAGCATGGAATGATCTAGGAGTATGAAGCCTTAACATCAGGGGTGCTACTCAGCAGGTTCTGACAGGTACTGGAGAACCAGTAGTGGAAATTTTGAGTAGTTCAGAGCACTGGCAAATACCACCTCTGGCTGGCTCCAGAGTGGGGTGGGAATGGAGATTTTGCAATATCCTTCCCCCGGGAGTGGGGAGGGAATGGAAATTTTGCAATAGCCTTCCCTTACCATGCCCACCAAGACACGCCTACAGAACCGGTAGTAAAAAAAATTGAATTCCACTACTGCTTAAAATCCTTCAAAATTCCTCCAAAAGGTTTGAAATTCCCAACTGGGGATGTTTTCAGCCTTTTTTTTTTTTTTTTTTGCCTGAGGTCTCCAAGAGGAAATCTATTTCTTTCCCATCTTTACTTTCCCTTAAGTCCCTGAAAAATGAACCTGCAATCCTGAAACTTGCCTCTGTTGCTTTAGCAATAATCCCAGACAGATTTTGTGACTTTTTCTAAAATCAGGAAGTTAAGTGGCTGCCCCCCCCCCAATCTCTCCAGTGCAATTCACCTCCAATTAATCTATTAATCAGAACAGAGATGGAAAGGATCTTGGAGATCTTCTAGTCCAGGTCTTTTTGAGACTGAGTGCCCTTATGTACCGCTTCACAGTGCTTTATAGCTCTCTCTAAGTAGTTTTCAGAGTCATCATATTGTGGTCGAACCCCCAAAATGCAATTCACGCGGCCCCTGCACCTGCAAGCCCCCATGCATGCATGTTGTTCTGTCCCCTCCCACGAGTGGCCTTGCAGAAGCTCAAATAGCCCGGCAGTAACAAACGCAGGCTAGAGAGATTGAAGCTGGCCCTTTAATAAACAGTTCTCTTTCAAAAGGATATCAGTTCAGTAATTACCGGTCAATGTTCCAGAGGTCTTGGCAGACGGCCAGCAGGCTAATGCAGGAATGCAGACTCCTTTTCAAAACTCAAAACTAGCAGTTCTAAACTCCACTGCATCCAAAACGCCAACAAATTGTTCACCACGCCTTTCCAGCCCAGCCACACCCCTTTTATATTTTGTAGGGTGTGGCCCTACGTCTCCTGACCACACCTCTTGGGACGTGGCAATAGCTGTTCTCTACAACATCTCCTACCTCTCTCTCTTGCATCCAATAGGGGCTCCCTCTCTTCGTTACCGGCCTCTGTTTCCTCCTCAATTTGGCTGGGGTCCAGAGGGACATCAGCAACTGTCAGTTCTTGCTGACTCACCAGTGAAGACAGCCCCTCTGGCACATAGCTCATGCCAGCTTCCTCCATATCATCCTCCGAATCAGCATGCGAAGATAAATCAGCCTCCGGGGCCGGAGTCACAACACATGCACACCCCTGCACCTGCCCTGCCCCCTGCGCATGTGTGTGCGCCCCACCCCCGCGTACGCCCCACTTCCCCGCGCATGCACCATATGCCCCACCCCCCATGCATGCACTCATGTCTCCCTGCATGCGCCCCACCCCACGCGCATGCATGCGTGCCCCCCGCATATGCAGCACAGACTCTACAACCAGCTGGCGCTGGGAGGTGCACATGCAGAGCGGAGCTGAACTGGGGTGACGGCTCACGTGGCCACAGAGAGGGTGCTGCATGCCACCTGTGCCACGCGTGCCATAGGTTCGCCATCATAGTTCTAGTCCAGCCCCCTGCTCAAGCAGGAGACCCTATACTATTTTAGACAAGTAGATGTCCACTCTCTTCTTAAAAACCTCCAGTGATGAAGCATTTCAAACAAGCGGATGTCCACTCTCTTCTTGAAATCCTCCAGTGATGGAGCGCCCATGATTTGTTTTTTTTTTAAAGTTTTTTTATTTTTATTTCTCATAAACACATTTACATGTACAGTCATTTCCATCATTTTTCATTCATCTTTTCTTTTAACTTTCCTTTTTCCTTTTTCGGGGCTGCTCTTTTACCCTTTACCTTTACTCCAACCTTTCTTCTTCTCCTTCCTTTCTCTTCCTTCCTGTTTCTCTTCCTACTTCCTTCATTCTTCCTCTCCTTCTCTTTCCTCCTTCCCTTTCTTTTCCCCCACTCCTCTCTTCTTCCTCCTCCCTTCTAACCTTCTCCTCTGCTCCTCTTTCCCCTCCCTTTTCTTCCTCTCCTTTTCCCTTTCTTCTTTCTCCTCTCCTCTCTTCTCCCTTCCTCTCTCTCTACTCCTTCTTCTCTCTCCTGTTGTTTCTCTTTTCAATACGTCCATGATATCTGGAGGCATAATGCCAGAGAGGTCTGTGGGAGGTGGTGGTTAGGAGTGGAGGAAGTGTTGAGGAAGCTGTTCTTCAATCTCAGTCTCAACCTTGGAGTTGACGTCCATAAAATAGTGTGTTTCTGAAGGCAACACTTTAACCCACTCTTTCTGTGCAGCACTTTCCAGACAAAATCTTGGAGGGGGGATATCAGCTAGGGTTGATTTTAAACAACCCATGACTACCTCACTACTACTCTCTATATCAAGGTGATACGAAGCCACTTTTAGTAATCACTGGATTTGGTCATTCCATTAGTTATGACTCTGTCTAACCATTGTATCATCTATCTATATTTTCCTCTTTGATTAATGGGCATATCATGAGAAACTTTGTTGAATGTCTTGTTGAGGTCAAGGTACCCTCTGTCCATTCATGCCATTTCTCTAATTTATTAAGCTAGTAATTCTGTCAAGAAAGAAGATAAAGTTAACTCGGATGGCTTTTTTCGTGCATGTGTGACCAAAGTTGCCTCTTCTTTATTGTGCATCTCTATCCAAGTGCTCACAAATATACTGTGTTGTAATGTGCTCAAGGACCTTATCTGATATAGATGTCAAGATGACAAGTCTGTAATTTTCCAGGTCCTCTTTCTTACCCACCCCCCCTTTTTTTAAAGATAGGAACATTTCCTTTCCAATAGCTCTCAACAGAACCAGAGCAGTTCTTAGAAGCTCTCAAAGATTACACTTAATATACAGTAGTTTTTTATCACCTCTGCTAGTTGCTTCAATAACCTAGAACAAATTAATCTGGTCTTGAGATCTGAATTTATTTAAACTAACTAAATAGTTTCTTTGTCTATACCAGGGGTCAGCAACCTGCGGCTCTGGAGCTGCATGTGGCTCTTTCATCCCTCTGCTGTGGCTCCCTGTCGCTGGTCGGCTCCACAATTGATAGGGCTTTTGGTTAGGACAGGTAGAGGAAAAAGGACGTCACGCTAGGAGGAGACTCTATGGTGAGAGAACCGGACTTCCAGTCAGCAGAGAAAAAAGAATGCCACACTAGGAGGAAACTCTGGTGTGGGAACTGGACTTCCGGTTGGCTCCAGAATTGAATGGGGGGCTTCCGGGGTAGGACCTTTGTGGCTCTTTGAGTGTTTAAGGTTGCCGACCCCTGGTCTATACTGAGCAGCATCTGCTTTTTTTTTCCTCTAGTGACCCAGTGGTAGCCAACTATCTCTTAATTTCTCTACCGAAAGAAGGTAGACATAAATAGAACATCGCTGAAATAAACCAAAATACCCCAAAGCATATTATAAATCCAAACTGCAGATAAGTGAAACTGCAGGTTGCAAAAGTTAATAAGGAGGGCTACCTATAGTTGTAGCTACAGTAGTTGTACCTCAATTATAAGAGCCAAAGAAACTTGAACTTAAAACAAAGAACTATTACACCCACACAAGAAGTGTTCAGCTTATGGTCACTCACTCACTACTCACAGGCCCAATCAACAGCCCAACTTAGATCCTTTTCCATCAAACACTGAGGCACATCCAGTTCTTTAGAATACATGGTGAATTCAAAATAGTAGCAAAACTTTACTTATTACAAACATTTGCTCTTTTTCACATGCACATGCCATATTTACCCCAGTGGTGGGTTTCAAATTTTTTTAATACTGGTTTTGTGGGTCTGGCTTGGTGGGCATGGCATGGCTTGGTGGGTGTGACTTGGTGGACGTGGCAGGGGAAGGATACTGTAAAATCTCCATTCCCTCCCCACTCCAGGGGAAGGTTACTGCAAAATCCCCGTTTCCTCCCGATCAGCTGGGACTCAGGAGGCAGAGAATAGATGGGAGCAGGACCAGCCAGAGGTGGTATTTACTGGTTCTCCGAACTACTCAAAATTTCCACTACCAGTTCTCCAGAACTGGTCAGAACCTGCTGAAACCCACCTCTGATTTACCCACGTCCTTCCTCAACTAGGTTGACAGGCATTAGCAAATCTGGATCCAGAGATGACTCCAAAAGTAGGTGGACTTCAGGATCCCTTTTATTCCACTTGCTTGCTTGGCTTTGTTGATTGACAACTGGCAATTACTCTTGCCTTTTAAATTTACCAGTAGCTGGTACTGTAGCTGTTGATGGATTTGGGGAAAGGTTTCCCATATACTCAGGGAAATTTCCTTTGTCTGGTTCAGGTGAACTTTTCCCATTGTTTCCTTGATGAATCAGTTTCTCCTTATTTATTTCCCCTAAGGCTGTGATGGCGAACCTATGGCACGCATGCCATAGGTTGCCAGAGGTGGCACCCAGAGCCCTCTCTGCTGGCACGCGTGCCGTCGCCCCAGGTCAGATCTCCGTGATGTTTCTTTTGTGAGCTTCTGTTTCCCTGCAAACGACGAAAGAGAAGCTCACGGAAAAAAAAGATCCTTCCTCTTGCCATGCTGCCGGTGTTTGGGTGCCCTGCACGTCCAGGTGATCTTCAGGTCACTGCTGCACTTGCGCACATGTCCATGTATGGGCACATTTGTGCATGTGCACACATCTTTCAATTTGGGCATGCGTGTGCGCACAGTTTGGGCACTCGGTGTTTGAAAGGTTCGCAATCACTGCCCTAAGGCAGGGGTGGGTTCTAAAGTTTTTACTACCGGTTCTGTGGGTGTGGCTGATTTTGTGGGCATGGTTTGATGGTCATGTGACAATTCTTTAGGATTTAGCAGAGGTACTGGTCTACCAGGCTTTTAACTGCTTGAAGAGCTGTACCGGTCTAGTCATTTATTTTTGGAGCTTCCTGGTCTACCCATTTCTTTTTTGAGTGCACTGGTCTACCACCACACTGCCTTTTAACACTGATCAGCTGTAGGGCGGCCCTTTGAAGCCCCGCGGCAAGAGTTTAAACAGTTTTTTTTTCCTTCTAGCCGATCAACTGGGACTCGGGAGGCAGCAAAAAATTGGGGGTGGGGCCAAGTAAAAGGTAAGAATAATGGGGGGGGCAGGAGGGCCCAGCTCCTGAACAAAGAGAACCGATTCAGTGACGGTTCGGTACCGAACCGGGCCTAACCGGGAGGAACCCACCACTGCCCTAAGGGATCCTTTAGACAAGATCCCTGGTGTTTTTATCTCTCTGCTTACATGCTTGCTTTTTCTTCTTTGCCTTGTCTCAAAGAACATTCAGCTCTCAAGTCACACTGGTGGCCTGTAACAGTGATGGCGAACCTTTTTTCCCTCAGGTGCCGAAAGCGTGCACATGTGTGTGAGAAAGTGCATGCGCATGTACCGACCCCCATAATGCAATGCCCCTTGCAGGCCCGACTCCCCCGGGCATGCACATGTGACCCCCCCTGCACTCCCCCCCGTATGCACGCGCAACCCCCATTTTGGTGCTAGCAGACCTTCCTGAAGCCTCCTGGAACCAAAAATGGGGCGCAGGGTGGTGCCGCAGCCCCCCACCTCCCACGCATGCATGCGCAACCTCCCCTTTCCATGTGCATGCATGCACGTTTCCCAGCAGAGACCCAAAAATCAGTTGACCGGTGGGAGGCACGTGGGCATGCACGGTGAAGCTGACCTTGGCGTCAGCTCACGTGCCTGCAGAGATGACTCTGTGTGCCACCTGTGGCATGCTTGCCATAGGTTCACCATCATGGGCCTATAATAACACTAGTAGATTTCTGCACTGCATCTATTTTGGGCCATTTATGGGATTTAATTAAAGAATCATCCTGGGGTCTTTCAAATTGCACCAAATTTCAGTATAAAAATTGTTGTCCCTATATTGACTTTTGAGTTATTTAATAGTGATTTATTGAACTGATGGCAATTGACTAAATTTGCACAACAGGCTAATGGTTTACATTGCAATACATGGTTTTAAAGGGGAAGAAAAAAACAACAAATCCTATATTCCCAAGAGATCCCTCTCTCTACATCTAAGAAATTCCTGTCAGGCACAAGAAACCAGGAGCCAGGATAGAGTTTGAAAGCACTGCAAGTTTATTCCATGCTACCTATACACAAGAATCTTATCTACTAATTTTCAAGGTAAATTAGTGCTAAATTCAAGGGGGCTTCGATTTAGATCCCTTTAGGAGGTATCAGGACTTCAGATTGATGATGGATTTGACCCCGGCCTCGAGTTTAGCCTGGGCATCTCCTACAGTTCCTGATTAATTTTATGGCTAGTATAATTACACAACATGCCTAGGCACATCAGTTATAGCTGCATTTCCATCAGATGAAATAAAAATAATTAAGGGCCTAGAAGCTAAAACATATGAAGAACAATTACAGGAACTGGGTATACCTAGTCTAGTAAAAAGAAGGATGGAGGTGACATGATAACAGTCTTCCAATACTTAACAGATTAACAGATTAACAGAGTTGGAAGGGACTTTATAGATCATCTAGTCCAACCCCCCCGCTCAGGCAGAAGACCCTACACCATTTCTGACAAACGGAAGTCCAATCTTTTCTTGAAAGCCTCCAGTGATGAAGCTCCCACAGCTTCCGAAGGCAACTTCTGTTCCATTGGTTGATTATTCTCACTGTCAGAAAGTTTCTCCTTATTTCCAGGTTGAATCTCTCCTTGGTTAGTTTCCATCCATTATTCCTTGTCTGGCCTTCAGGTGCTTTGGAAGCCCCTCAAATATTGGAACCCTGCTATCATGTTTCCCCTGGTCCTTCTCTTCACTAGAATAGCTAACTTGAAGTCTAACCTGAAGGGCTGCCACAAGGAAGAGGGGTTCAACTTATTTTCCAAAGCACCAGAGGGCAGGACAAGAAACAATGGATGGAAACTGACCAAGGAGAGAAGCAATCTAGAAATAAGGAGAAAATTCCTAATAGTGAGAACAATTAACCTGTGAAACAAATTGCTGTTTGTGGGTGCTCCAACACTGGAGGCTTTTAAGAAGAAACTGGGCAGCCGTTTGTCAGAAATAGTATAAGTCTTCGGTGAGAGTGCAACTTTTGACTAGATGACTTCCAAGGTCCCTTCCATCTCTGTTACTGTTACTAGATACTTAAATGTGGTTTACTCTAACTCTGGGTAAGTTGTGGTTTTGAACCAGTGGTGAAATCTGAACTGGTTTGCTACCGGTTTTTGGGCACGCATGCACGCTGCACACCAAATGCATGCTGTGTGCGCATGCACAGTACGCACCAAATGCATGCTGTGTGCACCATGTGCAGTATGCACCAAATGCATGCTGTGTGCACCATGCGCAATATGCACCAAATGCATGCTGTGTGACCATGTGCAGTACACACCAAATCCATGCTGTGCATGCGTGCATGCACAGTGCGTACCAAAAGGAGGCTTGGGAAGGTCAGTAGAACAGCGGGGGGGCGAGATCAGCTGTGCCACGCGATTTAGCTTCACTAGAAAGCAGAGTTTCTAGCAAATTCTGCTAGATTTCTGCTTTCTAGCAAAGCTAAACCCCAGCTGATCATCTGAAATACCAGTTTGGAGGAACCGGTAGCTTTTTTAAACTAGTTTAATCAAACCGGTAGCTTTTTTTTACTATCAATTTGCCCAAACCAGTAGTTTTTATCACTACCAGTTTGCCCGAACCGGAGCGAACCGGTAGCATTTCACCCCTATTTTGAACCCAGATTGTTAATGATAACTGTCATCTAATGCATTGTGAAAACTTAGAAAGGGTTCATCCAAGGACCAGATTAAAGAAGTTGGGTGAATGCAATGAATCAAAATAAAGGGCTGTCAACCCCACCAAAAAGCAAAAACAAAATCCTATATGTGCCTATTGGCCCATCTAATTCTCTTTTTTTCTCTACTAATTTCCTTATGCGTTGCAACTAGAGATTGCTCCATCTTTAGAGGAAAAAGGGTTGCTTTCTTTTTTTAAAAAAATAATTTTTATTGAATGATTTAAAAAAAAAACCAACAAACAAAACAAAAAAGAACAAACAGAAACAGATATTTACATCTTCTTCTTTTCAACATCTTCTCATCAGTAATCCATATTTATACATTTTCTCTTTCTTATCTTAATCTATCTTTTATACATATATTTCTAGTATATCATACATATATATATATTCTCTTAATCTAAATATTTTATTTACATTTAACATAAACGGGTACTTAGTTTCCTTTCCACAATTTATATCTTCCCATTTGTTTCCATATTTCTCCACCTAATTTAACCATTGTTTAGTTTTCTTTTGTCCTCCCCTTTTTTCCCCCCTTTCTCCTCCAACCATTTATACCATTTCTCCCAGACTAAGTAATATTCTGTTTCATCTTTTTCTTGTATCTCCTTTGTGAGCTTATCCATTTCCACACACTCCATAATTTTTCTAATCACCTTGTCTTCTGATGGTATGTTTTTCCAGTTTTGGACGAAAACTATTCGTGCTGCTGTCATTATGTGAAAAATTAAAACTCTATATATGCCTATTGGCCCATCTAATTCTCTTTTTTTTTCTCTACTAATCTCCTTATGCGTTGCAACTAGAGATTGCTCCATCTTTAGAGGAAAAAGGGTTGCTTTCTATATCTGGATGTGACAGCCTCTATTCCAACTAAACATATCTGGGGCCCTAAAAAAAGGAGCTGTCAATGATATGGAAATGCCACCATTCTTTCAAACTGTTGAAGTGTCTTTTACAATTTGAAGCAAAGCATGCCTCATTGCAAAGCATCCCAACACTTAATTGACTGGTTTGGGTCTCCATCTTCTCCTGATGTCCTTTTATGGTTACGGATTGTCACGTGGGGGGAAAGAAAAAAAAACACCACCCAGGTTGCTCAAAAGTGTTTATCTGCTCTCTCATTCCATATTCTACATCAAAGGCAAGCAATTCTCCGCCTTGGCATTGAAGGCAATTTAAGTAGCAGTCACCTGCAAAGCCCACCCCAGCAGTTAGTGCATTTTATATTGTCTGGGTCATCTGCAGTAAGAGAAGAGAGCTTACAGTCTAATTTTTAATTAAAGCCATCTCTTCTGTCTTGGCCTTTTGCTGTTAGTTATGCATGGAAGTTTTGGGGGGTTTTTTATGTGAGGAATTAAGCTGCAACGCAGGATTCTTATCTACCTAAACAATCCTTGCCAGAAAAATCATTGCTCTTGGTTGTTTCAGGGTTTTCTTAACTCAACAGACTAATTTCAAGATTTAAGGAACATGAATGGGCAAATCTGTTTATCATTAACCAGTCCAGAGCAATTTCTCTTTCCTCAGTATGGCCGGTGAACTACTGGATCTCATAGTTGGAAATTCGAGTTTTACCATTTGATCTTTTTGTGGGGAGAACAAAAGTCTACTGCTGAAGAATGGCTGGTCCCCAAATATTGTTGGCCCGGCTGTAGTCCAGGAGGATTGATACAAAGCCTGTGGATTTGGAATAGCACCAGCTTTTTCCAAAGTATTTTCCAAAGAAGGGTATTTGCTGTGAAAGTTGGACCATAAGAAAGGCTGAGCGCCAAAGAATTGAGGCCTTTGAACTCTGGTGCTGGAGAAGACTCCTGCGAGTGATTCCCTTGGACTGCAAGGCAATCAAACCGGTCAGTCCTAGAGGAGATCAACCCTGACTGCTCTTTAGAAGGCCAGATCCTGAAAATGAAACTCAAATACTTTGGCCACTAATGAGAAGGAAGGACTCACTGGAGAAGAGCCTAATGCTGGGAAAGATTGAGGGCAAAAGAAGCAGTAGGTGTGAGCTTAAATGGACTCCCGAGGATGGTAGAGGACAGGAAGGCTTGGAGGAATGTTGTCCATAGGGTTGCAACTAATAACAACAACAACAATCACCCTATAAGTTTTGGGGACCAGATATGAAAGTTTTCCATTTCTGCTGAACTTTGAATATGGTCACCTTCTCTGATTGCCAACATCATCCTAGAAAGTCTTTCTTCTTGACCTTGGCATTCATTGGCAACTTGATTGTTAGGTCTTTGGTAGACTGTTATCTCTCCAAACAAGCAACCTCAAGGGTTGTTCTTGGGCTCATTGATTCTCACTAGCTTTTCCCCAACAATAAATCTCTTCTTTACAATGCTTTCACCCTTAAAAGAAGTACAGTGAGATTATTATCAGATAGCAATGCTGGCAGAGTTATAGTTCTGACACACCCGAAAGGTGCCAGCTGGAGAAGGTTGCAGAAATGCTTTTTCACAGGCCTGTGCAAATATCTCCTGAGACTGTGTGTGCTGTAATGTTGGAATGGGATATAGATCTGCCTTTAGTTCATTTTAATTCAGATTTACTTAATTTTCACTTTACAAATCAATATGTAAATGCAAGCACTCTTCTGATTCTTCTGTGGATGTATTTCATCAAAAATTGTGCATGCACACACAAGAGAGAAAGAGAGAGGGAGGGAGGGAGGTAGGGAGGGAGAGAGAGAGAGAGAGAGAGAGAGAGAGATAGAGAGAGAGAATGAGAGAGGCAAAATCAGGGGTGAAATGTTCCCGGTTCGGACCAGATTGCCCTATCCAGTACCGATGGTGGCAGGTGGTTCGGAGAACCGGTAGCAAAAATCCTTGTACCCCGCCCCCCCACCCCATGCCCAGCTGAGCTGCAAGATCATCAGAGTCTGTTTTTTTTTTTTTTACTTTTAAAAGCATTTTTTCTACAACCTCTTTGGCCAAAAAAATGCTTTTAAAAGTTTTTTTAAAAAAAGCCTCTGATGATCCCGCGGCTGAGCTGGAATCGTCAGAAGCTTTTCAAATCATTTTTTCTACAACCTTTTCGGCCGAAGAGGTGGTAGGGAAAAAAATGCCTTTAAAAGCCTCCGGTGATCCAAGCTGAGTCGCTTGATCATCAGAGGCTTTTTTTTTTACTTCTAAAAGCATTTTTTTCTGCAACTTCTTAAGATCCACCCAGTCATGACCACCCAGTCACATTACCCACCACCACCAAGCCACGCCCACAGAACCGGTAGTAACAAATTTTAGATTTCACCCCTGGGCAAAATGATTAACTTGTCTGCCTTTACTCAGAAGTAGAGATTTAAAAAATCTTCAAAATGAGTCAAATTCTGGTGACTAGAGGGAAAAATCCATAAAACTCACCCAGCAATGGTTCAAAGAAAATATTCCTTTGCCTTTTCCCACCCCCAAGATCTTGTTCTGACTTCCTTCTTTAGTTTACAGCATGCTGGCTGTGGAATTCTGGGAGTTGAAGTCCACGCATGTTAAAATTGTTGAGGTTAAACAACACTGGTCTTCAGCCTCAATCTCCCATCCATGTACTAAGCAGTCCAATTCTATTTAGTATTCAAGATCAGTCAAGGTCAGCAAGCTTCATGAATCAAGCTCAACTCCTGGTAGTTACCTGGCCACATTCATGAAGTCTTCTTGGCAGCAAGGCATCTGGGA
Organism: Pantherophis guttatus; assembly: GCF_059756535.1. Lineage (NCBI taxonomy): Eukaryota > Metazoa > Chordata > Lepidosauria > Squamata > Colubridae > Pantherophis > Pantherophis guttatus. The sequence continues at coordinate 22,428,035 of NC_142072.1, read as the reverse complement.
TGTTTCTTCTAGGATCCATTCTTCTATCCTTCCCTGGTGATCTTTCAATGCAGTAATCCTGTATTTATTTATTAGATGTTTATCCTGCCTTTAGTTTCTATTGGCTCAGAGCAATATAGATTCCCAATAGGGCCATCTCCTCTCCCCCCTCCATCTGCAACTCTTAGACTAGGCTGGGTTAAGACAGAGAGCTTTCTCAAAAGTCACCCAGCTGGCTTTCATGCTTAAGGGACAACTAGAACTCCCAGTCCCCTGATTTCTAGCCCAGCATCTTAGCAACGAATCAACACATCAAAAGTAGAGATTGCTAATGTATAGTTTACACCAGTGGTGAAATCCAATTTTTTTTACTACCAGTTCTGTGGGCGTGGTGTGGCTTGGTGGACGTGGCTTGGTGGGCATGGCAGGGGAAGGATACTGCAAAATCCCCATTCCCTCCCCACTTCTTGGGGAAGGATATTGCAAAATCTCCATTCCCTCCCCACTCTGGAGCCAGCCACAGGTGATATTTGCCGGGTCTCTGAACTACTCAAAATTTCTGCTACCAGTTCTTCAGAACCTGTCAGAACCTGCTGGATTTCACCCCTGGTTTATACAGAAGAAAGATGCAAGAGAATAATTTCCCAAAGCAAACAAAACACTCAATGGGATACAAGCACTTATAAAGGATTTTGCAGTTTTGACACACAGCTTCAACAATAGTCAGAAGGCTGCAGAAGTTACCAATCATTTATATGTCACCAAACTTCAAGCTTCAGAACAAGATGTGCCTCTCTTGGTAGCTTTCCTCTGCTTTCTTACAGAAACCACCAATTGCTGGAACATCAAGGCCATTTCCCCCCTTGCACACATGTTATTTTCTCAATTTAACTCTTTCTCACAGAGAAGGGAAGATCCTTAGCAGGGCAAGATGGGGTAATCTCAGTCTGGTACCTGAACTATATCAAACCTGTTATGTATTGTATATAGTTGTCAGTTGAAGTTCTCAGTCTGGTCCTCTGTTGGAGTGGGAAAATACTCTCTCCAGATTGGTTGTAGGCTGATCAGCTTCCCTATAAAAGGAGCTGTGTCAGCCAGGGAGCAACAGTTGCCTCACAGGCAGTATTGAATGAAGAGCTGTTAGAAATCACTCTGGCCTCACCTCCATTCTTCACCCAGAACATAACAAAACCGATTCTCACAATAAGTAGATCTAACTCTGCTTTTAGTGTCTGTGGACATTCTCATGTTGTGGTTGTCCCAAAAGTGTTTTTTCAAAAGGGAATTGCACTTTGTTTTTCCTTCAAAGATGTTTCACTTCTCATTCAAGAAGTTTCTTCATTGGGCACAAAATATAGGCCGTAATATAAAATTAGAGGAATGGGAAAAAATATGGAGCAAAAATTATAAATTAACATTGTCAACTGCATGCAAAGAAAATCAGTACAAAATGTTTTACAGGTGGCATTTAACACCGGCAAGATTGGCTAAAATGTATACAAATATGAAACCAGAGTGCTGGAAGCGTAAGTGCAAAGATGAAACATTTTATCATATGTGGTGGCAATGCCCTAAAGGAAAAAAAATATTGGGAACAGATAAGGAGATGGCTGCAGAAGATAACAAGAGAACAAATTGAATTTAAAGCTGAATTATTTTTATTAGGAATGATTAACCGAAAGATCAAGAAGCAACTCCAATACATTATTCTATACATAGTAACAGCAGTGAGAATTGTCTATGTTCAGTGTTGGAAATTAAAAAATTTACCAGCCAATAAGATGATTATATACAAGATACTAGAATGTGCTGAGATGTACAAGCTCACATTAGAAATGAAAGGCAAGGAAAAAGCAGAATTTTATGAGGTGTGGGATAAGTGGTATAAGTGGTTAGAACAGAGAAATAAAAAATGTATAGGAATAAATGTAAATACCTGTAAAAGACACGTGACACAGTACTGTTAAAAATGTTTATTGTTATGTAATTTGAAAATTAAAAAAAATTGAAAAAAAAAAAGACATTTCTTCAGTTCTGACCCAGAGTTGGAGGAAATGAGAAGTGAAATGTCTTCAAGGAAGAAAAAAAAAAAAGTCCAGTTGTCTTTTCAAAAAGCACTTCTGGGATGACCCTGCTTAGCTGTTTCTAAATCAGCCAAGACTGGCTAGGTCTTGCAATGTCAGGCAATGTCGGCTGGCGGCCCCCAGGGGGAGAGCCTTCTCTGTGGGGGCACCCGCCCTGTAGAATGAGCTGCCTCCTGGAATACGATTGATCCCGGACCTCCGGACCTTCCGTAAAGCCCTGAAGACGTTTTTATTCCATCAAGTCGGCCTAGCCTAAATGGTTTTTAAATTGGGATTTTAAATTTTATGGATTTGGGGGTTTTAAATTGGGAAGCCAGTGATTTAATTCTTTTTAATTATCTTAACTTTTGTATTTGTATGTTTTTTAATTTTGGCTGTTCACCGCCCTGAGTCCCTTCTGGGAGAAGGGCGGTATACAAATTAAATTATTAATAATAATAATAATAGGTGCTTCTTTTTGCTCCTCCTCTAATGTAAGTCCCATTATTTCTAGGAAGCATTTCTTGAAGAAGAATTTGGGTGGGACTATGTCATACCCCTCCCCCCCATCCCATCTCCTTTTCGCCTCCCCTAAAGCCCATCTCGTGTTTCTGTGCATTAAGAAAAGAAGGAAGAATCGGGGCAGGGAGACTGGGTGAGCCTGCCTATGATTTGACAGAAAGGGGATTGAGAAGCTTGGAGGAGCTTGCCTGCAAGAAAAGTGAGGAGTGACAAAAGGAGAAGCAGAACACGGAGGAGAGCGACATGCTCGAACGGCCCAGAGGAGGAAAACCCACCCAGGTTGAAGAAGCAGCGAGCAAAGGAATAGATTACCGAGCTTTTAAATTAAAGGATTTAGGAGGCTCCTAGTGGGAAGAGGTGCAAAGAAAGGAACGCATTATAGATGGGCTTATCTGCTCCAGCGATTCACCGGCGCTGTCTGGCTCCATTAAGCCCTTGTCTTACATTGCCTTCAAAACTCAGACAGAATTGGTCCAGCTTGATGACAGCCTGTTTATCTCATCTTGGATGACCTTTAGCAGAGGAGGCTGCGGAGAAGAGACAAGGTAAATGTTTAGACAAAGCCCTGCTGTCCCTTTTAATCACAATTAAAGGTGTTCTCCAGAGCAGATGCTTGGGAGAAGAAGCTGCTCTGTGGTTTTTGTGGCCAGGTTGATGGACATAAATTTCTCTCTTTTTAGTCTGATGCGACTGTTCTTTAAGTACTAAGCTTGGCTACCTATTTATTTATTTATTTATTTAGATAATTTATATAGCTGCCCACTCACTTTCAGTGACTCTAGATGGCTTACAAAAAATAATGATAATGAAAGAAAGCAGGCTTGCCTGCTTATCTCCTGTATAAAACTTAAAGGTCCTCTTTATGCAGTGTGTGGACTCCTACTTCTACTAACTGGAATAGCCATCTAGCCTTGTTCTAGATCAGGGGTCTGCAACCTTAAACACTCAAAGAGCCATTTGGACCTGTTTCCCACAGAAAAGAAAACACCGGGAGCCACAAAAACCTGAGTGGGTGTGGCCAACTTGACATCACTCACTCCCACCCAGTCACATGACACACACACCCAGCCATGCCTACTCAGGTTTTGTGGCTCCCAGTGTTTTCTGTGGGAAACAGGTATCTCTCTCTGTCACATGTAAATGACTAACCCTGTGATTGATTGATGTATATATCTAAAGGATGTAAATATTAATTCCCTTTTCCAATAACCACCCCCTCATAACTCCTCCTTACCTTGGCTCCGCCTCCTTTGTATATAAGCCCATCCCGCTCCTTCCTCCCTCGCTCTCTCCTGTCATGATACCTGTTAAGATGTTTAATAGAAACAATAAATATATTTAATAGAAAAGGAATGACTTCTATGAGTTATTGGGCTTGATCCTTGATTCTACGTAACACTCTCTGTGTCTCTCTCTGTCTCTCTGTCTCTGTCTCTGTCTCTCTCTCTCTCTCTCTCATCTATCATCTCTCTCAGGCCAGGTGAGGAGTGACTAGAAGGGGAGGGCGAGGGGTGGGGCCAGCCAGTGGTGAGTTCAGCTGATAGGGAGCCACAGCAGGGGGACAAAATAGCCGCATGTGGCTCTGGAGCCACGGGTTACAGATACTCGTTCTAGATCCTGAGGTTTACAAACAGCCCCTGTGTTCCTTAGAGTTATTTCTCTAAAGCCACAAGGACTTGAAAACATAGTATATAAAGGCTAATCTTTCCAGAACGCCATGTACAAACAGCCAAGATGCATGTTGACACAAACAAGGTAAAAAGAGCCGAGGTGGCGCAGTGGTTAGGGTGCAGTACTGCAGCTACTTCAGCTGACTGCTAGTTCAGCAGATCAGCGGATCAAATCTCACCGGCTCAAGGTTGACTCAGCCTTCCATCCTTCCGATGTGGGTAAAATGAGGACCCAGATTGTTAGGGAGCAATATGCTATTTAGTATACTGTCTTTGCTGTAAGCTGCCCAGAGTCCTCGGAGAGTGGGTGGCATAGAAATATGACTAATAAAATAAATAAAATAAATAAACCATAGTTTCCTCCCATGTTTAAATTATGTGTAAATTGTGTGCTAATTTGTTATCTTCCTTTCCCCCTCCCTTTTCATTCCTTGCACAACGGACGTAGAATAAAAAGTGAAAGAGATGGGAAGGAGGAAAGGTCAGGTAGTTCTTGACTTAGGATCCTAATGGAGCCTGGAATTTCTGTTATAAGTTTTGAAAAGACATAAATCAAGGCACCCGTGTGACCAAACTGATTTCCCAACCTTAGCAACTTTAAGTTGAGTGGACTTCAAGTTCCAGAATTTACAACCTTTTTTGTGGTCATTGTTAGGCAAATGTCACACTCTTTAAGCAAATCGATACATGTGTTGATTTGTTGGTTTCCAGGTAAAAAATGTTGTAAAGCTGCAACCAGCTAGTTACCAAGCAACCTGAAATGTCATGTGGAACACCACATCACTTGTAGCCAAGATCACCAAACAAAGGTTATCATACTTTGGCCATGTCATGCGAGCTGACTTACTCAAAATGTCAGTAATGCTGGGAGTGATCAGCACAAAGAGGAGAAGGAACCTCCCTAGTACCCAATGGCTGGACGCTATAAAGAATGACACAGGGATGACCATGGCGGTAATATTGTACTGCAAACTAGGGCATACAAAACATTTGCTAGACCACTTCCCGAATACAGCTCATCTGTCTGGAACCCACACTGCATATTGGACATTAATACAATTGAGAGAGTCCAGAGGTATTTCACAAGAAGAGTCCTCCACTCCTCTGCTCACAACAGAATACCTTATGCCACCAAGCTTGAAATTTTGGGCTTAGACAACTTAGAACTACGCCACCTTTGGTCTGACCTAAGCGTAGTACACAAAACTTTCTGCTATAATGTCCTACCTGTCAATGACTACTTCAGCTTCAACCGCAACAATACACCGGCACACAATAGATACAAACTTAAGATGAACCGCTCCAAACTCGATTGCAGAAAATATGACTTCAGCAACAGAGTGGTCTGTGGTCTCTTCCCCAAACCCTAAAAACTTTAACCTTAAACTGTCTACTGTTGACCTCACTTGATTCCTAAAAAGTCTGTAAGGGGCTTGCATAAGCACACCAGCGTGCCTACCGTCCCTGTCCTACTGTCCCCATTTATTTGTATCCATTTCCTGTATTCATAATCATGTTTATACTTATATCTGTTATCTTATAATTGCTTGACACATAAATAAAATAAAATATATAAATAAAATAAATGGCAGCTCTGAAGGAGATGGTATGAGACAGAAGGTGCATGGAGAGTGCTGATCCATGGAGTAGCTGAGGATCAGACACAACTGAATGGCTGACAATGATGTCACTTTACCAACTGATTATCAAGCATCTGAAATGTCATGGACACTGTTGGAACACCAGAACTCCATCATAATTTTGAATGGTCACTAAGTGAAGACTACTTTTATTAAAAAAAATACAGTGGGGAAAGAGAAGAGAGAGATACAAAGTAGCTAAGGACACAAACACACACAGGTATTTCACATATAAATAGTTTTCCATGAAAAGAATATCCTACATGGGCTTTCAATGGTATCATAGCCCATGTAGCTACAAGTTCAATTCTGAAGTCAACAGTCATCCACAGAATGATCAGATGGCTTTCGAATACTAAATCATTCGTGATTCTCATTCCAAGACATTCTGGAAAGAAATGCTACATATGAAGATTCTGTGGTTTACTTTCTCTGCAGGGTGAAAGAAATAAGTGGAGGAAATAAATACTGTTGTAAACCCAACCCACAACATGTCCATATAGCCATACAAGAAACATAGATGATAGGGCAAGGAAACTAATGAACCTTTTTCTGCCCATAAGATTCTGATTTTCCATGAAGAGGTGATGTTGAGGTTCACCTTTCAAAAATAAGAACATCTGGAATCAAATTAGCAAGCAAGGTGACTCACCCAAACTAATTCCTGCAAAGTGATAGAAGATATGCAAGCATATTTAACTCTAGTAGAAGCTTCCCAGTTATCTGCAATGGCAAGTAGAGTTGGTTTTTTTCGGTTACAGACGTCCAAGTGAAACTAAGCACATGAGAAAGATGTTCAGATCGTTTCATCAGAATCAGCTCTTATTGAAGGTAGTTTGACTTCCAAATAAATTAGGATTAAACCAAACCATGTCAATCTAGAATAATCCCAGTTAGAATTGCTCTAGAATGCTATTTTATCCCATTTACTCTGGTGTCACTCTGCATTGAGCCCCGGGGGAGTTTCTCTGCATTTGCATCCAAACTCATTTTCGTTAGCATCACTCCTATGAGATCTCCATAGAACCCGATCCCAAACACTTTAACTTTCTACAATTCACTCAATCTAAAATAGCAATGATAAGACTCAAAATTTGTGCCATGCAACATTAATTCAAGTACCAGATCTGAATAAGCAGGAGAATCTGGAGCTGGCTGGGGAGCAGGCAGCCAGCCCTTATGGGACAAGGGGGATACTTTTTTTTTTTTTAATTTGATTTATATGCTGCCCTTCTCCGGAGACTCAGGGCGGCTTACAATGCGCTAAGCAATAGCCTTCATTCTTTTGTATATTTTATACAAAGTCAGCTTATTGCCCCCACAACTGGGTCCTCAATTTACCTACCTTAGAAAGGATGGAAGGCAGAGTCAACCTTGAGCCTTGGCGAGATTCGAACCTGCAGTAATTGCAGGCAGCTGTTCTTAATAACAGGGTGCTTTAGGCCACTGTACTACCAAGGCTCTGTACTTGTGGTACAGAGTGGTGGGTGGGGGCAAATTTAAAGGATGGAGTAGGCAAAGATGAGGGAATCTTTCGAGGTTTTTTAATGTGTCAATTTTCTACATTTTAAAAATGCATGACGTTTAGAAGAAAAAGATGACACATATTTGAGCAGCTTTCACTTTATGGGTGCATTTCTATGAAAGTGCACAATTTTATGCATATTTTCCCCCCAAGCAATTTTCCCTTTTAATGCATATTTCAGGACACTTTTCCCAAGTATGTTTGCTCTTTGGAGTTGTGTAGAGCATTAGGAAATTGTTGAAAGTGCAAATCGCACTGCAAAATGTATTAATTCAGATATTTAAGCAAATTGGGTAAGTTTGCTTAAAAGCTTCGAGCGAAATCCTGATCCTTTAATGCTTCTTCTACCATTATAGAAGTTTTGATGGAGATGGATGTAGTTCAGAGCAGGACTTATTTTCTAGATTTAGTAGAATTAGGATGAGGATATTTGGTCTCCAAGGTTATCCAGGATTATCCAATGCAGTGATTTTTTATTATTCTGGAGCATTCTGGGGAAAAATAGCAGCCATCAAAAATAAGGAACATTTCCTGCACATCAGTATTTCCCAACCTTAGCAACTTTAAGATGAGTGGACTTCAACTCCCATGGCTGGCTGGGAAGTTCTAGGAGTTGAAGTCCACTCATTTTAAAGTTGCTAAGGTTGAGAAACTCTACTCCATGCTCAGTGCCTTCCAGCAATACTAAAGTGTTAGTAAAGCAGCCAAATCTTTTGTTCAAGCTCCCATGGAAGACTGCAAGAAGCAAAGGAGGTTTTAATTATTAACAGGAAGGCGATGGATGCACAAAAATGCCAAAGCACTTCTTCAAAAATTATTTTTCAGATATATCAAACCATTCCTAGAACTTTGGGAGTGAGGGATTGTAGCAACCAAGAGGCAGCAAATTTCAAAGCAAAATCAACCTCACTGCAGCCATTACCATCAGCAAAATAATGTAAGAGAAAGCAGCAAATGGAATAAAGAGTGCGTGTAATGAAATAAATCTGTCTGTAATGATTGCATAATGGACCAAACATGATTTTAATGAATTAATGCCAACCTAAATTAGGTATTTATTAAAAATTGTAATTATAACATAGCAACATTTTTTTATTTTTTATTTTTTTGCTCCAGAAGAGCATCTTCCATTCTCAGGATCAGGCAGAGAAATCTTTTTCAAGCTCAGTGATTGAGATGGGAAGATTTGGAAGAGACATCCGTAGGGATCATCTGTGGACAAACTGACCTGTAATCTAAATTCAAACAAGCCGCAAACATGTAATTAAATCGAAACTTGCAGTGCCGAGCTTCCTTGACAAATGAAGCTGCCAAATTTAATGGCCTTATTGAAGCATTTTATTCTAACGTGGCCATTGTGGATAATAATATTGAACCACAAAGTAATGTAAGGATAGAAACTTGCCATTACCTTTCACTCCAAAGTTTCAAGTATCCACAGGATGGAGAATGATTTCATAAGAGATATCAAGAGTCAGATATGACTGAAGCAGCATCTAAACCTAAAAAGAGCAGCAAATAAAAATAAACCAAAAATAGATGTATTTTAGTAATATTTGTCATTAATATGAACATCTTCATCCCCATTTGGGTAAACGTGTGTTCAATATGAGCATAAGGATTCTGTTCCTGTATGCAGCAAACCTGCCACAACTTGAAACTCTGAGTAGAATCATCCTTGGCTCCATTGGTTGAGAAAGAGATAGTTTTATTAGAAGTTAAGTGTATTGCAGTAATGCAAAGTCAAAACTGAGAATCGTGCACCAAAATCATTAAGTTCAACCTTCCCTCCCTTAGTTGTCTCTCATTTCCCACCCTTGTGTGACCAATCAGATTGAGGCAAGATGTTTTCATAAGGGTCAGTCCAAGTGTAGTTTGATATGCAGCTCCCTCAATCTTCCAGTTGGGTGACCTTGAGGCAGTGTCTCAAGGAGATACAGCATCTACTTTCATTTCCCCAAGTATTCCCCTCCCTTTATTCCCTCATTCATGGCAGACTGTCACCACATAGCAGTGAAGCACAAGCATCATAAGGTGGCAGCTGACATAGTGTTTCTCAACCTTGACAGGTTTAAGATGTGTGGACTTCAATTCCCAGAATTCCCCAGCTAGCTTCAGGTTGAAGTCCATTCTTCTTAAAATTGTCAAAGTTGAGAAACACTGCTGTATACCATGAAGAAGTATGCCATGCAGCCAAGCTAATCATGGAATCAACTTTGAGTGATGCCCAAGACTAAGAGCAAGATGTGCTATTGAATTAATGAGACCCATTGATTGTAGTGCTATCAAAGTTAAATTACATGGTCCTAGAAAGTTGCTAAGGAAGTTCAATACAGTCACATTTAATTTCAGAGAAAGGAAAAATTTAAAAACATGGATGTTTGGTAAATAGTGAGTTTACAGAGAAAATCAAGAGGGACAAATCTCTCCAGAACTTTTAGGTGTTCTTCAAATCACATGGTTGGAATTTTTTCTCGGACATTAACTTCTAGTAAGGAATGGGGCAGAGATAAACTACTGCTTTGTGTTTTGTTTTGTTTTGTTTTGTTTTGTTTTGTTTTGTTTTGTTTTTGCTTTGGAGTAGCAGCATGGTAACAAGACGTGGTGGCTCAGTGGATAAGATGCTGAGTTTGTCGATTGAAAGGTCGGCAGTTCAGCGGTTTGAATCCCTAGTGCTGTGTGATGGGGTGAGTTCCCGTTATTTGTCCCAGTTTCTGCCAACCTAGCAGTTTGAAAGCATGTAAAAAATGCAAGTAGAAAAATAGGGACCACCTTTGGTGGGAACGTAACAGCGTTTCATGCACCTTTGGCATTTAGTCATGCCTGCCACATGACCATGGAGATGTCTTTGGACAGCGCTGGCTCTTTGGCTTTGAAACAACGATGAGCACTGCCCCCAGAGTTGGGAACGACTAGCACATATGTGCAAGGGGAACCTTTATCTTTTAGCAGCATAGTTATGTTTTCACTTATAAGTGAATTATACTTTAATATGTTTATGAAACTATATGGTCATACTGTGTGGACACAATGTATATATATATATTAAACAATATGGACGTACAACACACTCAGTAAAGTCAGTGCTGCACAAAAGGATTCTTTTGATCTTGATTAGTTTCTTCTATGACCTAAGGCAGAGGTTCTCAATCTCTGGACTGCAGACCCCTGGGGGGGCAAAATGTCATCACAGGGGGTCCGTGGTGAAGAAATGGTGAAGATTGAGAACTTCTAACCTAGGGCATTATTTATTTATTATTTATTAATTCAATTTGTATGCCTCCCCTCTCCGAAGACTCAGGGCGGCTCACAATGCATTTAAAATCATTATCAAAAACATTTAAAAATTAAAAACATTAAAACTCATTCACGCCATTCATGGCCGGATCACACCAGATCGCAAGAGCGAGATCAACGGCCCCAGGTCTGCCGGAAAAGTCAGGTCTTCACCACTTTTCGGAAGGCCAATAGGATGGGGATGGTCCGGATCTCAGGAGGTAATTGGTTCCAGAGAGCTGGGGCAGCCACAGAGAAGGCCCTCCCCTGCGGGCCCGCCAGCCAGCATTGTTTAGTGACGGGACCTGGAGGAGACCAACTCTGTGGGAGTTATGCGGTAGAAGGCAGCCTCAAAGATACCCTGGCCCTGAGCCATGAAGGGCTTTAAAGGTAATAACCAACACCTTGAATTGTGACCGGAGACCAATAGGGAGCCAGTGCAGCTCGTGCAGAATTGGTGTAATGTGGGTGTACCTAGGTGCACCCATGACAGCTCACGCGGCAGCGTTCTGGACCAACTGTAGTCTCAGAACACTTTTCAAGGGTAGCCCCATGTAGACCATGTTGCAATAATCTAACCGTGAGGTGACAAGGGCATGAGTGACCGTGAGGAGAGCCTCCTGATCCAAGTAGGGTCACAATTGGTGCACAAGGCGAACCTGTGCAAAGGTCCCCCTAGCCACAGCTGTCAGATGTTGCTCTAATCTTAGCTCTGAGTCTAGGAGGACACCCAAATTGCATGGGTTGGATTATAGAAATCCAACCGGGGTGAAATCTATTTTTTTTTTTTTGCTACCGGTTCTGTGGGCGTGGCTTAATTAGTGGGTGGGGCTTGGTGGTAAGGTGACTGGGTGGGCGTAGCCAAGTCAATGTCACTTCTTTGCCCTTTTTTAACCTACAGAACACAATGCAACACAACTGGCTCACCCACAATGTAAAAGTAGCTGTGCTAGACCCAAAATGGCCCCACAACAAGCAGGAACCTCACACAGCCACAAAAAGCCCAAAAAAAACAACTTTCACACTTTACACACACACAACACACCACAACACAACTGGCTCGCCCACAATGTAAAAGCAGCTGTGCTAGGCCCAAAATGGCCCCTGCAACAAGCAGGAACCTCACACAGCCACAAAAAGCCCCCCAAAAAACAACTTTCACACTTTACACACACAAAATTCCACATACAGCTTTGTGAGATTTTGTGTGTTTGTGTAGTTAGAGTGAAACACTACAGAAACACACTAAATCTCAGAAAGCTGCACAAATATTATTTTATTTTAATGTATATTTATTTTTATATAAAAGCAGCTAAATTTAAAACTTCCTAAACTTTAAATGGCTAGGTCTAAAAAAAGAACAACTAAAAAAACCCCAATTAACTATTTTTTTTAAAGCTCCCAAAGGGGGAAAAAACTTACCCAATAGAACAGGGGACTCCAACCTTGGGAACTTTAAGACTTGTGGACTTCAACTCCCAGAATTCCTCAGCCAGCTTTGCTGGGAGTTGAAGTCCACAAGTCTTAAAGTTGCAGATAGAGCTGCTCACCAATGAGCTTGATTGCAGGCAGTGAGATTCAGTTGCTTGCTGATGCAATGGATTGCAGGTATTACAGCGTTGCGACCAGCAGCTAAGGTAAGCAAGCTGGAGGCTGGGCGGGGGTGGGGGGAGAGAAAAAAAGAAACTTTTTTTCTTTTACATGGCTCTGACGATCCAAGCTGAGTTGCCTGATTAGCAGGCAACTCAGCTTGGATCGTCAGAGCTTGGCTCGTCAGAGCCATTTAAAAGGGAAAAAAGGCTTTGATGATCGCGCAACTCAGCTGGGCATGGGGGGCGGGGGCAGGGATTTTTGCTACTGATTCTCCAAACTGCCCGCTGCCATTGCTACCTACTTGCCCGAACCGGTTCGAACCGGGAGCATTTCAACCCTGAATCCAACCCATATTTTATTGCATTGCACAGTCCCTGCTAATAAGTTAATAAAGTAACTGTCAGCTTTGGAAGCCATATTAGGCCGGAAGCTTCCATGCTGCCATCTTCTCATGTGTGGGAAAGTAGGAGGGGGGATTTAGTAGAGGCGTTGTCTTTAACATAATTGCATTCTTCCTGTCAAGGTCAGGCTGATCCTGCATCTGGAGAAGGAGTGGTCGGAGTGATGTCTCAAGATGGGATGGCGGTTGATTGGAGCCTGTGATCGACTGAGGAGTGAGGGGATGGTTTTGGAGGTTTTGATTTCCTGAGGGAAAACCCGGACCTCTCAGATTCGGGTTTTCTCAGATGTGTGAGTTTACCTATTCTAGTAAATAGAACCTTGAAAAATGCTTGCTTCAGAGTTTTTTACTTGGGGTTGAGGGGTTTTCTGGAACATGCTGTGTGAATGCAGCCATCATGACCCTCTTTTCCAAACCAGACTACAATCAAAGATTAAAGCTTGTTTAAATTGTTTTGCATATGAATCTGCAGAATTCTCCATTGCATAGCCTGAGGAAGATGATAACTTTATCTTTCTCCCTCCCCCTCCCCCCTCCCCCCCAATTTCTAAAAATGTATGATCTGTAAAATACTTCCAACCACCCAGCAACAGAAAACATTGTTATTGCCTCTGTGAGACATGTCACAATTTCCTCTTTCACCAACCAAGGCCAGGTCAGAATCGTTCTGCCTTGATAGCACACTCTGGGTGGCAGTTGCTACAAAAGACAGGAATATTTTGGTTCAGTTCCAGGAGAAACATTTAATAGTCTTGCCCGATTTGGGGAAGCAGAGTGCAGAAGGTCACTGCTATCCCCAGAACTACAGAAAGTAATTTCAACATGCAGGATTTGAAGAAAGCTGTTTATTAGCACTGTCAAAAAGTCACATCCTGTTCACCACCTTCATTCGTACCTTTTTAGCGATAATATTTTGAATGCTCCTCTACTTGGAAAAAAAGGTCTTTGAATACTGAGAGTTGGAAAAGAAGGGAGAACTCTGTTCTGTGTCCATGGGTTCTATGATGCACTGTCAGAGCTACAATCTGGAGAAAAGTTTGAAGATCTGAAGAGGAGAAATGGGATACTTGAAAGTAGACATGGTCTTCAAAAGATGTTTCTCACTGGAAATAAGCAGTGCAAGAGTAAACCTACAGTCCATTTTTTTTCACTGTCCCTGTAGCTTGAGTAGGTCATTCTATTCTTCGCTCCCCACTGACTTGGAACAATTAGAAGACACAAGACTCTTGATTATTTCCTGATCTTCTTGAGGGACAGGTTAAAACATCAGCAGTTTCCTGTTGAGTCTTGAATCTGAAAGCAAGCAGCTTAGCTTTAGGCAAACTCCAAACCATTGCTGGAAGAACTGTTACTTTTTAAGGTCCTGTATTCAAAAGAATTCAGGTCTAATACCAGATCTATTGGTGCTGTTCTATGTACTGGTTCTCAGCTTTCTACTGTCCTCTCCTTCCTCACCAAATTCTCTGTACTGACTCAAACAAAACAAAACAAGAATCCATGCTACTCATGGACATTTCGGGTTGTGCATGTGGGAAAGGAGACCATTAGTGTCGTGAGAAGCAGAAATCGAGTACCCGTAGCTCTCATTTATAGATTTTTTTTAAAAAAAAAACATTTATGCATTCTGATTTTTATCTGTTCATGCACATTTCAAAAAGATGGGACATCAATCAGAATCTGAAGAAAGGAATCCAAAATCACCATTAGAGATTCCACAAAATTAAAAAATGGTACTCAGGGGCTATGTTTCATGCAACAGGTATGGCCAGTTTCATTCCAGAAGCTTCTTTCTGTCGATGTAAAGAACTTGATTTAGGACAAAGCCAGAAAGTGGATTAATTCTATAATGCATAACTTGTTAAAGAAATGCTACCATTATTTCCAATAACATGCTTGAAAAATGGAGACTCACAAGGCCATTGTGACAAATACATGCTGTAGATGCCATGACTTGAGTCTTTCTAAAAAAAAAAAGAATCCTCCTTAAAAATATAGATCTGTTGTTGTGTTAGACTCTCTCCCACTGTGACCTGTTCTGCAACCACACACTGGTTGTGTTTACTCAACATGTTAGTCTATGCTATAATGTAGTTAGATAGTTTGTGTTTCAGTGAAGGCAAGAGGAAGGATAAAGCAGCTGGGTAGAAGCAATCTATGATTTTATTCCTAGGCCTTCAAATGTCTACATTCCTTAAGACTGGCCAAAGCTTGAATGAGAGTCCATTTGTGGGATGGTTGTCTGTACCAAAGACTGACCTTTCTCAGTCTCTAGGCTTTGAATCCAGGATGAACAACAGCCAACCACACTGACAGCATACATGAAAACACACTGACAACATACATTCCAGAAAACCCCAGCTCCAATTGAAAACTCTGAGGCCAGCATTTTCTCAAAATTCCATTTATTAGAGTAGGTATACTGGCACATCTGGGAAAACCCAAATCTTCTCTTTTTTTAAAGACAAGTTTTATTGAAAAAAATTTCTTTTCATCATACATATTTTATGAACAGAGTGCTGACCAGGTCACATCTCATACATCTTATATATAAACCAAATCATCATTATAATATATTTTAATCTACCTGTTTTTTCCATTATTTATCTCTTTTATACATCCTTTATCACAAATTTATCATTTTTCTCCATTTCTACTGGTCCAGAATGTGGCTGCGCGAGTAATAATGGGGGTGACCCGTCGCTCCCATGTAACACCCCTCTTGCGCGAGCTGCACTGGCTCCCGGTGGTCTTCCGGGTGCGCTTCAAGGTGTTGGTTACCATCTTTAAGGCACTCCATGGCTTAGGACCTGGCTATCTACCATCGATTGCCTCCCACCGACCGGTAAGCTCACACAGAGAGGGCCTCCTCAGGGTGCCGTCAGCCAAACAATGTAGACCGGCGACCCCCAGGGGGAGAGCCTTCTCTGTGGGGGCCCCTGCCCTCTGGAATGAATTACCCCCGGACAAACGAAGGTTCCCCGACCTCCGCGCCTTCCGTCGTGCAGTGAAGACCCTGTTATTCCAGCAAGCCGCTCTGATGGGATAAATGATTTTAATTTGGTTTTAATGAGGTTTTAAAATTGGTTTTAAAATGAGAGTTTTAAATTCGGCCTATGATTTAATTATTTTAATCTGCTCTTAAATTCTATTTTTGTACATTGTTTTTATTATGGCTGTTCACCGCCCTGAGTCCTTCGGAAGAAGGGCGGTATATAAATTAAATTAAATAAATAAAAATAAATAAAAATAAATTTCAACTTCTACCATATTATTTTCTTTCCATCATTTTTTTATCCTGTTCAATTTTATTTTTAAATAACATCACTTTACGCCTTATACTTCTTCTCTATTCCAATCACTCCAGTTGTTTACATTCTTCCTTCATTTTTGGAAATATCTCTCTAATTCCCTGCCCAATCATGAACAATAAAATATTTGTCTTAATTTACATTGTTATCAAAATTAATAATATTGTCAAATAACTTATTTTCACATTTCTATCTATTGAGATTTAATGTAGACAAACTCTATTCATTCATCTTTAACATATATTCACTTATAATCCTTTTCCACCATATCTTATTTTTTCCACTGCTACCATATTGTTCTTACATATTTCTTAATCATTTCATTTCCAATGCTTTCATCAGTGTATCCTAAAATTCTTCTCTCTTACCATTACTATGACAATTAAAATTCCATTCTGATTTTAAAAATTTATATATTTCTTTATCATTTCATTTTCAATACTTTCATCTAGCCAATATCACAGTGTATCCTAAAATTCTTCTCTCTTACCATTGCTATGACAATTAAAATTTCATTCTGATTTTAAAAATTTATATATTTCTTTATCATTTCATTTTCAATACTTTCATCTAGCCAATATCACAGTGTATCCTAAAATTCTTCTCTTTTACCACTACTATAACAATTAAAATTCCATTCTATTTTTAAAAAACTAACAAAAATACCATTATTATTATATTGTCTACTTTCCCCTTCCCATTTAGTAATCTACCTCATTTATATTTGCCTATTTTTACCCCATCATTCTTCATCTTTAACCAACATCTCTAAATCTTTTTAGCATCCTCTTTTCTAACAATTTTTTGCACAACCCTTTATCTCGCTCTAACTTCTCAATTCTTTTTTTTTATATTTTTATATATATTACAATTCATCTTCTGACTTCCATTTCTCTCTCTCTCTCTCTCTCTCTCTCTCTCTCTCTCTCTCTCTCTCTCTCTCTCTCTCTCTCTTTTTGTTGTTGTTGTGTTGTTTGAACCTCCCTCCCCAAAGCTTTCCCTTGTCTGTTCCAAATTTTCCCCTTCTTTCTCTTTGCCTGTTCCTTTTTTAGGAGGAGTTTTCCTCCTTTCCTCTGAGAGTTCTAGGTTTTCCCTCAGTAAATCAAAAACCCCAAAACCATCCCCTCACTCATCAGTCCATTACATGCTCCAATCACCATCGGTTCCATCTTGAGACATCACTCCAAACACTCCTTCTCCAGATGCAGGATGGCCCTGACCTTGACAGAAAGGAAGAAGGCTATTTTGTCTAAAGACAACCCCTCTACTACAGTAAATCCCCCCTCCTACTTTCCCACACATGAGAAGGTGGCAGCCTGGAAGCTTCCGGGGCTAATATGGCTTCCAAAGCTGACACAATGGATGGGTTCCACATCATTAACCTGAATCTATTTGCCTGTATTGAATGAACTCACAGCCTAACAAAACACCAACTCACAGAGTTGGTGTTTTGCGCATGCCCCAAGATGGCGATGCCCATCTAGATCGCGTCTAGAGATGGGCGGCTCGTGGACTGGCAGGGGTCATCTGGGGCTGCCATGAACATCGGCAACCCCGTTTCCAGTTTGAGGACTCTCTCCCCAGCCTGATGAGGGCTTTTTCGCCCTCCGGAACCTCGTGGCTGGGGAGAAGTGAGCAGAAGACGGCGCAGGTGTAAGAACGCCGAGGCTGAACGGCGCAGGTGTAAGAACGCCGAGGCTGAACGCTGACAGCCCGGCTGCATTGGCTCCGCCGTTTTTCTCCCTGTTTGACCGAGGCGGCGGCTGCTAGAGCGGTGGCGGCGGCGGTGGTGATGCCCAGCGAGCTCCCCCCTGACCCTGGATGCCCCTGGGGGTTTCTTTTGGATGTTCCGGGGGCGCTGGGGAACGCTGGGAGCTCGGGTGTGGCCAGCGCCAAGGACGAAGCTGTGGTAATGGCGGCGGCTGCATGGCAACCAGGTTGAGGGCGGTGGTGCTGGAGAGCTGGAGAGTTGTTGGCGTTGGAGGAGAGGAGAGGAACATCAAGCCTCGACATTGAAATGGGGGAGTTGAACCCCATTGTGCTCAGGGGTTGAAGGATACATGGCTGACGTTAAGGGTTTGTGTGGAAAGACCTGGGGTTGGAGAGGCTGCTGGACGGCTCAAGTATTGGGTCGCTATGGATGGCCTCCCCCCCTCCCTTTTTAGGCCCTGTTATCGGCCTATCGGCCAATGTGGACTTTCTTCCCCAGAGCTTGGGACCTGGCTCTGTCTTTCGTCCTGTCTCCTGGCTGTATGGAGGACAAGGCAGTTACGGGAGGATGGATGGAGCCAGCTCCAGACTACGTTCGCTGCGGACGGGACTCATCTTTTCAGGGCCAGGAACGCCAAACCACCGTGAGAGGGTGGTTTTGGACTTTTTCTGACTTTTTCCATCTTGCCTGATTAGGATGGCCAACCACCGTGAGAGGGTGGCTGGATAGTTCCCCTCAGCTGGACTGAACGTGAGGACTCCTACCCGTTACCGTGAGAGGGTAATGGTGACTCTTCCGATTATCTTAGTCTTGCTTCCTGGACATTTGAAACCATCATTATAGACCCCTAGCCCATGTCTAGGCCAAACTTGTATTATCATTCTAGTGTTAAAATGTATTCTAGGGCAAAGCTTCTTGCGCTGCGAGATTCCCCCCTCTCGCAGGCCTGGCCCTCTATGTTATCGAGGGCCCACCTTAATGACGGATCTTGGGACCCCGAGAGGTGGCATGTCGCAAAAAGGGGATTGAGGGGTTTTTTAAAGACTTTTTTAATTAGACTTTTAAGGGGTTCTGAGGGTGGGGGAGGTTATGTGGGTTTGGGGGAAAACCCACGGGGGTTGGAGACTAGTCCGGCTGCTATTAATGGTGCCATAGGGGGTACGGACTCTGGGGGAAAGGGGACTGTTAGAATGCCCTCTAGTGAGGGCTTCTCTATTAACACGCTGAGTGGGAGGGGCAGGTATGGCGGGAGCAGGGGGCCATATCATGTGGTGGGGGCACGTGCTCGCTATCTCCAAGCGATTCCGTGCCCCAGTCCCCTTAGCTCTTCCTGTTCCCCAGGCTGCTTAGAGTCTCAGCGCCTGAGTCTCCGGCTGATGTTATGTAATGCCAGGTCCGTAGTAAATAAAGCCCCCCTGATTTGTGATCTTATTCAGGAGGGGGGAGCGGACCTGGCAGGTATCACGGAGACCTGGTTGGGCCATGAGGGGGGAGTTCCCCTCGTGGAGATGTGCCCATCAGGCTTCCGTGCATTTCACCAGCCGAGAGCTCAGGGCAGGGGCGGGGGGGTGGTGGTCATTTTAAAAGAAGGTCTTGATCCGAGGGAGACCACTGTACCTCAGATAGCCGGATGTGAGTCCCTTTTTGTGAAGTGGGGTCGTGGGGTGCAGATGGGTCTGTTGATCACGTACCTGGCTCCCTGCCACATGGCAACGACCCTGCCCAAACTCCTCAATGTTATAGCCGAAGTGGCGGCTGATACCCCCAGACTTGTGGTCATGGGGGATTTCAACCTGCCATCCATCGGTGAGACATCTGAGGTAGCTCGGGAGTTCATGGCTTCCATGACGGCCATGGACCTGACCCAAGTAATTCACGGCCCTACTCATATGGGGGGACACACTCTGGACTTAGTTTTTATCTCTGGTCAGTGGTTGAGTGGCCTTGATATAGGGGATGTAGATATTGAACCCTTGTCATGGTCTGACCACTCGCTCCTTCGACTTGACTTTCTGACCGCCGTACCCTGTCGCAGGGAGGCGGAACCGACCAGGTGGTTCCGCCCCAGGCGCCTGATGGACCCTGATAGGTTCCAGATGGAGCTTGGGCCATTTCCTGAGACTCTAGCTCATGACTCGGCTGATGACCTGGTGGCCGCCTGGGATAGGTCGTGCCTTTGCGGCCTCTGACCCGGCACCGAACTCACTTAGCTCCTTGGTTTTCCGAGGAGCTGAGGGTGATGAAGCGCCGGAAAAGACGCCTAGAGAGCGGTTGGAGGGCCAGTCGTTCCGAGTCTGACTTGACACTGGTAAGGTCTCATATTAAGACCTACCTAGTGGTGATAAAAGCGGCGAAATCTAGCTATTTTGCCGCTCTTATCGCGTCATCAGATAACCGCCCAGCCGCCCTGTTTAGGGTGACCCACTCCCTCCTCCATCTGGGAGTGCGGGAGGACCCCTTGCAGGGCCGAGCTGAGGATTTTGTACAGTATCTGGATGATAAAATAACTCAGATTCGGGAAGACTTGGCCGCCGACTGGGTTAGTTCAGACGAGATGACTGAGGCAGGCCTTGAGAGTGTTATCTGGGAGGAGTTCGATCCTGTGGCTCCCGAGGACGTGGACAGGATCTTGGGGCGGCTGAACGCAACCACATGTTTATTGGACCCGTGTCCCTCCTGGTTGGTGCTGGCTTCCCGGGAGGTTACACGAGGCTGGCTCCAGGGGATTATTAACGCTTCTTTGAGCGAGGGTGTCCTGCCAGCCGCCTTGAAAGAGGTGGTGGTGAGGCCTCTCCTCAAGAAGCCATCCCTGGATCCGGCTGTTTTGGCTAACTATCGTCCAGTCTCCAACCTTCGCTTTATTGCGAAGGTTGTTGAGAGTGTGGTGGCGCGACAGCTTCCCCAGTACCTGGATGAAGCTGTCTATCTGGATCCGCTCCAGTCCGGCTTCAGACCTGGGTACAGCACAGAAACGGCATTGGTCGCGTTGGTGGATGATCTCTGGAGGGGCTGGGATAGGGGTTCGTCCTCTATCCTGGTCCTATTAGACCTCTCAGCGGCTTTTGATACCATCGACCATGGTATCATGTTGCGCCGGCTGGAGGGACTGGGAGTGGGGGGCACCGTTTTGCGGTGGTTCTCCTCCTATCTCTCCGACCGGTTGCAATCCGTGTTGACAGGGGGGCAGCGGTCGACCCCAAGGCGCCTTGTTTGTGGGGTGCCACAAGGGTCGGTCCTCTCGCCCCTCCTGTTCAACATTTATGTGAAGCCGCTGGGTGAGATCATCCGTGGTTTTGGGGTGGAGTTCCATCAGTACGCTGATGATACTCAGCTGTACATCTCCACCCCAGACCATCCCAACGATGCCTTGGAAGTGATGTCCCAGTGCCTGGAGGCCGTGCGGGTCTGGATGGGGAGAAACAGGCTTCGACTCAACCCTTCCAAGACCGAGTGGCTGTGGCTGCCGGTGTCCCGGTATAGCCAGCTGACGCCATCGCTGGTTACTGGGGGCGAATCATTGGCCCCCACGGAGAGGGCCCGCAACTTGGGTGTCCTCCTGGATGCGCGGCTGTCTTTAGAGGGGCATATGACAGCCGTGGCCAGGGGGGCTTTTTGTCAGGTTCGCCTGATATGCCAGTTGCGCCCCTTTCTGGACCGGGACTCCCTACGTACAGTCACTCAAGCACTCGTCACTTCTCGTCTGGACTATTGTAACACTCTCTACATGGGGCTCCCCTTGGGGTGCACCCGGAGGCTCCAACTGGTGCAGAATGCGGCTGCGCGGGGGATTATGGGAGCGACGGGGCGCTCCCATGTGACTCCTCTCCTGCGCGAGCTGCATTGGCTTCCGGTGGACTTCCGGGTGCGCTTCAAGGTGTTGGTGATCACCTTTAAAGCGCTCCATGGCTTAGGGCCAGGGTACTTACGGGACCACCTTCTGCCACCAATAGCCTTCCACCGGCCGGTTCGCTCCCACAGAGAGGGCCTCCTCAGGGTGCCGTCGGCCAGACAATGCCGGCTGACGACCCCCAGGAGGAGAGCCTTCTCTGTGGTGGCACCCACCCTATGGAACAATCTACCCCCAGAGATACGAGTGATCTCCGACCTTCGGATTTTTCGTCGGGCCCTAAAAACTCATTTTTTCCAGTTAGCCGGTCTGTCTTGATTTTAGGGTTAGTTTTAAAATTTTAATATTGATTTTAATTGACAAGTTTTAAATTATGGGCCAAATTTATAAATTATTTTAACTTTATTTTTTAACTGTGATGTTTTGTATAGATGTTTTTATCTTGGCTGTTCACCGCCCTGAGTCCGAAAGGAGAAGGGCGGTATAGAAATTTGAATAAAGTAAAGTAAAGTAAGAGTAATCAAGAGCCACATTCGTTCTACCAATTGTTCAGGTGTGGGCAGGAAGGTTAATGCTGATTCTGAGAAGTAGTTTGTCCAAATAAGCAAGTTAGCTGCAGCCTTATGTTATTGTGGCCAATTGCCCCTTTGGTTCCTTCTCTTCTGTTCCTTGGACATCTCTGAGCAGGAGAATTCTGATTACAACTCTACACCAATCTAAATCTTTAGCTAAACATGTATCTTGCCCCAACTAAATATTGTACACCTTTGAAACTTTAATCTCTGTCTTTTGATGACACCATTTATATAGAGAGAGAAAACAGAGATAAAGATTTACAAAATATACTTTTATGCTCAATTTTAATAGACATGTGTTGGGATATAATTTTCCTTAATACATAGTATCCCTAAATATATGCTTTCTCTTCCTAGATTTTCAGTGGTGAATTTCACTGCAGAAGCTGTAGAGTAGAGGTCTTCAAACTTGGCAGCTTTAAGACTTATGGACTTCGACTCCCAGAATTCTTCAGCCAGCTATGCTGTAGAAAAATGAAATGCAATTGGTAGCTCTTCTGAGACTATCAAATGTTGTTGTTGTTGTTATTAGTTGCGAAGTCATGTCCGACCCATCGTGACCTCATGGACAATGTTCCTCCAGGCCTTCCTGTCCTCTACCATCCTCTGGAGTCCATTTAAGCTCACATGGACTGCTTCAGTGACTCCATCCAGCCACCTCGTTCTCTGCCGTCCCCTTCTTCTTTTGCCCTCAATTTTTCCCAGCATTAGGCTCTTCTCCAGTGAGTCCTTCCTTCTCATTAGGTGGCCAAAGGATTTGAGTTTCCTCTTCAGGATCTGGCCTTCTAAAGAGCAGTCAGAGTTGATCTCCTCTGGGATCGACGGGTTTGATTGTCTTGCAGTCCAAGGGACTCATAGGAGTCTTCTCAGCACCAGAGTTCAAAGGCTCAATTCTTTGGCGCTCAGCCTTTCTTATGGTCCAACTTTCTTTTCTTTTTTTTTTTAAATTTGATTTTTATTATAACATATAGTGATACATTCAATACATGTTCGGTTCATTGGTGCAAATATATACATATATACATCTACATGCATTATTACTTGTCTTTTATTTGATATTGTTTCTTAAAGCTAAATTTAATTTCAAAACACTTAAAGATAATAGTGCTCAAATCTCTAAGACTAAATGTAATACTGTTCATTTCTCCATGGATTTTGTTGATTAATTAATACTTAATCTCTATACTCTATTTCCTTCTTTATTTCTTTTCCCCATCCATTCGTACCACATGTCCCACACGCTATAAAATTCCGAATCTTCTCTGTCATTAATTTCTGAAGTCAGTTTGTTCATTTCGGCGCACTCCAGTATTTTCCCAATAACATGTTCTTGAGGTGGTATTTGTTTTTCTTTCCAATACTGGGCAAAGGAAATTCTAGTGGCTGTCAGAATATGTATAATTAAGTACTTTTTCTTTTTATTCAATTTTCAAAATTCCCAAGAGAAAGGCTTTTGGTTCGAAATCAAAATTTTGTTTTATTATTTCTCTAATCCACATCCATATCATCCTCCACAATTTTTGTGCCTGATTACAAGTCCACCAGCAGTGATAGAAAGTACCCTGCTGATGGTCACATTTCCAACATTTAGGGCTCGAATTGGGGTAGATCTTTGCTATCCTAGCTGGGGCCATATGCCATCTGTAAAACAGCTTGTGTTGGTTTTCCTTGTAAGCCGTCGCCTTTGTCATTTTAAGATTATTATTCCATATTGAATCCCATTCGTTCAGATTTATATTCTGTCCGATATTTTTGGCCCATGCTAACATCGGTTCTTTAACTACTTCCTCTGCCATATCGTACTCCAATAAGTAATTATATAATTTAGCTAGAATTTTGTCATCCGTACCCATCCATATCTTGTCAAATCCATTTATGCTCATCTCAATGCCAAATTCCTCCTTATCATTTTTATATCTGGATTTAATTTGGTTATATGGCCACCAGTCTATAGAAGTACCTTGTTCCATCAATTCTTCCCTTGTTTTAAGATTCCCTCCCCCATCTAATAATTCATTGTATCTGACCATTTTATCCATTTCTAATACATTTGGATATATTATAGCCTCCATGGTGGAAAGCCATCTCGGAGTTTTCCTATAGGGCTTCTGTCTCATCTCTCCCCATATTTGTATCAAGATCTCCCTTATTTTATGCCTATGGAAATAAGTTTTCATCTTCTTCCCAGTATCCCAGAGATATGCATGCCAACCCTTCTGGAGATCATGCCCTTCTAAAGTTAACAGTCTTTTATTTCTCAGGGTTGCCCAATCTTTCAGCCATACTAGGTTTGCAGCTTTTTGATATAACTCCCATTTAGATAATCCGAAACCCCCTCTTTCCTTCTTGTCCTGTAAATTCCTAATTGCTATTCTTGGTTTCTTTCCCTCCCAAATAAATTTTCTGATGATGCTATTGAGCTCATTGAGCTTTCTTATGGTCCAACTTTCACAGCCATCCATTGCAACTGGGAAAACCATATCAAATAGATTAATTCATTTCAGACACAACATTTTAATGATCCTACTTTTAAAATTACTTATCCACATACTGCCAACTTCATACAGTCTCAAAGTGGCTTATAAGAACAATAAACATATCCTTGTTTCAATGTGAAGAAATAGTAAAATGCCTGCAATCATATTACACCAGCATTTGGAGATGAGTGGACTTCAACACTCTGAATCCACCAGCCAGCCAGCATTCCCAACCAAAATTCTGCAAGTTGAAGTCCGCGGATCTTCAACTTTCCAAGTTTGAGAAACATTGCAATAGACAAACACAACATTAAACTATGAGTAATAAGCTAAGAAACACCAACTACTGGAGGACTAAAAGCTAAAACAAAATTTGGAGGGAGGGAGGGAGGGAGGGAGGGAGGGAGAGAGGGAGGGAAGGAAGGAAGGAAGGAAGGAAGGAAGGAAGGAAGGAAGGAAGGAAGGAGGTGGATGGTTGAGAGGGAGGGAGGGAGGGAGGGAGGAAGGAAGGAAGGAAGGAAGGAAGGAAGGAAGGAAGGAAGGAAGGAAGGAAGGAAGGAGGTGGATGGTTGAGAGGGAGGGAGGGAGGGAGGGAGGGAGGGAGGAAGGAAGGAAGGAAGGAAGGAAGGAAGGAAGGAAGGAAGGAAGGAAGGAAGGGCAAGATGGGTGAAATTCAGCCGATTCTATCCGGCTCGGGAGAATCGGTAGCAGTGGCTGCAGGAGGCTCTGCCCACCCTCGTGGACGTCGTGACGTCACTTTTTTGCGATGATTTTAAGCCTCTGTGCATGCACAGAAGGCTTTGTGCATGCACGGATGACGGCACATTTGTGAACGGGTAGGGAAGGTAAGTGAATTTCACCCCTGGCGGACAACCATGATAATCATGATCTCTAATAGTATAAAACTTCATTTTCCTTTGGTGGGGTGAGAGAACTTCTTTGACTCTTAACAATGGCTCTCATATGTTGTGCTTTTATGACTATAATGTCAACTTGTGGAAATTTTAACTGCTCATTTACATTGGGGTTTTGCTGAGATCAGGGTTTTGGTTTTTTTTCCCCTGCCCATTTTCGTGCCTGTCCTAAATCTCTTTGCTAGCCTTTTGTTTTTGTTTTTCCCCCATTTGGTGAGGTTGTAATGAAGGCCTCGTGGAGAGGATTTTATTACCAGCTGCAAAAAGGCTTTGCTTTAATCATGTTGCAACCGAGAACCCCCTGGTCTCCCTGTAGCAGATTATGAAAAGAGAGCAATGGAAGGTGGAAAAGGTCAGGGTGAAAAAGCAGCCTGCCCAAAGAAGTTGGCTATTATTTTAAGAGGCCACTCACCCTCCCGATGTTATTTTGTGGGTTTCTTTGGTTGTTGTTTTTTAAGAGAGAAGAAGGAAAACATAAACTGACTTATCTCCTCCTTTAAAAAGCTATGATTCAAGGCAAAGCCATGGTAGAGGTATCTGCCAACCAGATATTGTCCCAAGGAGCCTGTAGGACAGAAGTGGGTTTCAGCAGGTTCTGACCAGTTCTGGAGAACCGGTAGCAGAAATTCTGAGTAGTTCGGAGAACCGGTAGTAAAAATTCTGACTGGCCCCGCCCCCATCTATTCTCTGCCTCCCAAGTCTCAACTGATCAGAAGGAAATGGGGATTTTGCAGTAACCTTCCCCTGGAGTTGGGTGGGAATGGAGATTTTGCAATATCCTTCCCCTGCCACCCCCACCAAACCACCCCCACAGAGTAAAAATTTTGAAACCCACCACTGCTGTAGGATCAAGAGGAGCAAGGAAGAGAACGCAAGATGTTTCTTTCGATTACCAAATGATCCCATTTTCCGTGTCTTGCGCAATGCACTGAGCCTTAAAAGAATGAAGGAACCTGGGTTTGCACAACTCATTAAGCATTAAAATAACTAACAGGGATGAAGCTAATCAAGCTTAGCATATGGTACAAAGGCAGCTGGTAGACATGTTAGACCGGGCCAGTTACTGGGATAAACTCAACCAGGCAGAAAAGAGGAGGGGATGAAGAAATAGAAAAATGATGCCTTCACCCAAAGTGATTGAAATTAAGGGGATGGGGGGAGGTGTGACTTGGATCTGTGCTGGACCTGGGTGTGACTTGCTTAACCATGGACCTTGATGGGTGGTTTTGACTTCTCACCCTTCCTTTATTTCAGTTGCTGTTTATAGGTCTCTCTGTGTTTGTATGTGTAATTATACATACAGAGACATATATTTAATATTTTTAAAGAAAATGTAAAAACAGAAACTGATACAGGAGAGAGAGGGAGGGAGAGAGGGAGAGAGAGAGAGAGAACAAAAGTGTAAAAATAAAGAAATTTCTGATTTCCTTTGCAACAAATGCAGACTACCAAGTGCTCCCTTACTGTATGCTTATAAAAAGGCTCACTTTTTTCTTTGATCCAACTTTTTTCTAATCATCTAAACCACAAATCGTAAGTGCATTTTTTTCTATTTCATGCCCAAAGTCAGTAAGGTTTCTTTTTTTTTTTTAATCAAGTTTTATTGATTTTTTCTTTCACACACACACACATACACACACACACACACATAGTTTATGAACAGAGTATTGACCGTATCATATCTGATACAATTTATCACATCCAATTTCATTTTACGTAGTTACCATTTTTGCCAAAATATTCTTTTTCCATGCTTTTTTATCTTATCTTAATACTTCTATATTTATTATATAAACAGCATCACCATCCGCCCTCAAATCCTAGTTTCTTAACATTATTTCAATTAGTTATCTTATCTTATCCATTGTTAATCATAAATATTCCCTTTTAACTTTCATATCAATTCGTTCTTCATCCTAATAAATTTGCACATTCTCGGGCTTGCCTTTCTACCATTGTTTTACAACAATTCTCCTCCTCCTCTCCTCTCCTCTCTTTCTCTTCCTTCCCTTCTTCTATCCTTTTCTACTCTCCTCTTTCCTCCTCTCCTACTCCTTCTCTACTTCCCCTTTCTTCCCCCCTCCATTCCTCCCTCCCTTTCTAACCTTCTCTCCTACTCTTATTTCCTCTCCATTTCTTCCTCTCCTTTTCCCTTTCTTCTATTCCTCTCTCTCCTTTCTCTCTTCTCCGTCTTCCCTTTACTCCTCCTCCAATTCTCTTTCCATTGTTGTACTCATTTTCGATTTAATATTTTCCACAATGGTATCCGGGCAACCCCGATTTCCAGTCAGCCATAAAGGTAGATATTCTTTTCTCTAATCAAATAAGTTAATTTAGCCATCTCTGCAAGTTCCATCATTTCCACCAACCATTTCTCCACTGTGAGAAGGGTGAAATCTTTTCAAGTCTGCTACTTAGGGGGTTGAAATGTTAGGATACTTACATGGATGTTACCGTAAATTTTCAGCAATATATAACATTGAATATTTGCTTCCAAGGTATTCACCTATTTGTAAGGAGGAAGCTTAGGACTTTAAGATAAGTGAATGCCTTATCAAACAGACTAGGGGTCTCTTTACCTCAGTATTTCCCTTATTCTTCTGGCCTGAATCTGGGACTTTCAGCCTGTGATACATAGAACGTAGAATCATAGTGTCAGGTTTCGATGCTATATTTTGAGATAGCTGAAGGGAACCTCAACAGTCTTCTAGTCCAATCCCCTGCTCAAGGAAGAAATCTTAAAAGATAAAGGTTCCCCTTGCACATATGTACTAGTCGTTCCCGACTCTAGGGGGTGGTGCTCATCTCCGTTTCAAAACCAAAAAGCCAGCGCTGTCTGAAGAAATCTCCGTGGTCATGTGACTGGCATGACTCAATGCCAAAGGCGCACGGAACGCTGTTCCCTTCCCACCAAAGGTGGTCCCTATTTTTCTACTTGCATTTTTTTATGTGCTTTCGAACTGCTAGGTTGGCAGAAGCTGGGACAAGTCACGGGAGCTCACCCCGTTAGGCGGCACTAGGGATTCGAACCGCCGAACTGCCGACCTTTCGATCAACAAGCTCAGCGTCTTAGCCACTGAGCCACCGTGTCCCTGAAGAAATCTTACATCATCCCAATCAAATCACTGTCCACTGGCCCAGTCTATTTTTGAAAACCCCCAGTGATAGATCTCCCACAACTCCAGAAGTTATTCCATTGATTAATTGTTCTCACTGTCAGAAAATTTCTCCTTCTAGGTTGGATTTCTTGTTAACAAGCTTCCATGCATTATTTCTTGTTCTGCCCTCTGGTGCTTTGAAGAATAAGTCAATCTCCTCTTCTTTGTGATAGCCTCTTATATATTGGAAATCTGCTATCATGTCCGTCCATCCACCCCTCCCCCAGTCCTTCTCTTTAATAGACTAAACATGTCTAGCTCCCTGA
The DNA here is from genome assembly GCF_059756535.1 of Pantherophis guttatus. Taxonomy (NCBI): domain Eukaryota; kingdom Metazoa; phylum Chordata; class Lepidosauria; order Squamata; family Colubridae; genus Pantherophis; species Pantherophis guttatus. Next base: position 22,399,111 of record NC_142072.1, on the reverse strand, counting down.
ACTGTTCATCGTAAGATTTAACCTCCAGACCCATTACCACCTTTGTTTCTCTTGTTCACATACTCTATATCCGTGATGGCGAACCTATGGCACGCATGCCACAGGTGGCACGTGGAGCCATATCGGTGGGCATGTGAGCTCAGTTCTGGCACACATGTGTGCACTGGCCAGCTGATTATCGGGCTTTCTGGTCCCACCGGAAGTCAGCAAACGGGCTGTTTCTGGCTTCCAGAAGGCCTCCGGGAGAGTGGGGAAGGCCGTTTTTGCCCTCCCCAGGCTCCTAGAAAGCCTCTGGAGCCTGGGGAGGGCGAAAAACGGGCCTACCGGGCCAACTGTGCCATCGCGTGCCAAAAGCGTGGTGAGTGCAGGGGGGGGTTACATATGCATGTGGGGGGGCAAGGCGCATAGAATTATGGGTGTGGGCCCATGCACGCGTGACCCTCCCACGCTCCTCCCACTTTTGGCATGCGATGGCAAAAAGTTTAGCCATCACTGCTCTAGACCCATGATGGCAAACCTATAGCATGCGTGCCAGAGGTGGCACGCAGCACCCTCTCTGTAGGCATGTGAGCTGTTGCCCCAGTTCAGCTCTGCCATGCATGTGCGCTTGCCTCCCACTGGCCAGTTGGTGTTCAAGTCCCTGCTATGCATGCCCGGGGTGTGTGTGCATGTACATGTGTGGGGGCGGGCACATGTGGGGGGCATGTGTGCATGCGTGGGGGTGGGGCACATGCATGGGGGTCATGCACGCATTGCATTTGGGAGGTTCAGGCATGGGGGCACGCATTTGTGCATGCAGGCGCACACTTTGGGTACTCGGTCCAGAAAAGGTTAGCATCACTACTCTATACCGCTGAACAATAATTTCTTTCCCAAAATAGACTAGAGAAAACTTCCATAAACCAGAAGAAGTCTTTCATGTAGTTTGTATAGGAATTGATATCTAGAACTTGAGAAAAGGGATTTCCAGCTCTTACATACTTGCTCTTTTGAAAAGCAAAGTACATTACAGCCAATTCTAATGAGCAGGATGGGAATCCCAAAATCCATAGTTTCCCCTGTATATCAGTTATCATAGGCCGGAAGTTTAAAAGCACCATAAATTAAAGGGAAACCTTAACTGGTTTATCTCGCCTCTTCCAACTAGGAATGAAATGCCACCCATGGAATGTTTCTCTTTGGCCATCCTTGCCACAGTCTTTGATTTCTACTGTGGATCAGTATCTTAAGCACTGCCTGTATTACAACTTTGTGCATTCATGCTGAAAAATAAACACCCACAATTGATGTCTTGATGTGCTTCCCTATTAGCACTAACATCTGATTAGAGAAACCGTATGATTTTTTCAAAGCAACACTGTTCCTTTGTACTCAATATAGCCTATCATATTCAGTGAAACCTACTTCTAGAGAAATCTGTACAGTTGGAGGTTTATAACTCAACGGTATGGTCCTTCAAACACATTTGTTTGTTTGTTTGTTTGGTTGGTTGGTTGGTTGTCAAACATGTACAAGATAGCAGGTATGTATATCATACCTTTAAATTGTGGGCCAAAGCTGTATAATTCTTTTAATTGATTTTAAATTTTGTATTGGTATGTTTTTATCCTTGGCTGTGCACCGCCCTGAGTCCAATAGGAGAAGGACGGTATATAAATTGAATAAATAATAATAATAATAATAATAATAATAATAATAATAATAATAATAATAATAATAATAATAATAATAATAATAATAATATATGAACATGGACATGAACGAAGGAAATGAGTATGAATAAATGAGGACAGTAGGACAGGGACAGTAGGAATGGGGTGAGGTCCACGGTAGACAGTTTAAGGTTGAAGCTATGGGGGTTTGAGGATGTAACAACGGAGTTGGGTAGAGCATTCCAGGCGTTGACCACTCTGTTGCTGAAGTCGTATTTTCTGACATCGAGTTTGGAGCGGTTTACCTTGAGTTTGTATCGATTGTTTGCTCATGTATTATTGAGGTTGAAGCTGAAGAAGTCGTTGACAGGTAAGATGTTATAGCAGACAATTTTGTGTACTATACTTAGATATTATATTATATAATATTAGATATTAGATATTCTCAGAGTCCAGAAGAATACATTACATCTTCTTCAAAAATGTGTGTGTGTGGTGGTGGGGGGGATGACCACTGACTCTTGATATGGAGAGATTTGATTTTGTGATTAACCTCTGCAGAAAATGCTTCTGTAATATCACAAGGAAAAAGAAACATATCAGCTATGTATATCTGATGAGACTTTGAATTTTCACAACATCTGACAGCCATTTGTCCAGAAAGGGACAAGACCTTCTACTTGAGCAGAGAATTGGACTAAAAGACCTCCAAGGTCCCTTTGTAGAAGCTTATTATTCTATATTCTATGTTCTAAATGATCCCTAGAATTTTTACACGGAAACATTTTCATACCTCTGTTTGGTATATATTTTGAAACTGTTTGAATTAAACTATGCTCCAGTAAATGGTCTTGGCCACTTTTCTCCCGCTGTTCCCTTCTCTCACATCCTTGGTTGTCAGATGTCCAAGAGGGGATAGCATGACTGACGTTCTTCCAGGCACCTTCTGAATACAATGAGAAGTTGGTACTAGTCTCATGGTTTGATGAGCAGGAGAGTTCAGAACCTCTGCATTAGACCATTACCCAAATGAAGTTGAAGGATGCCTTCAATGAAGTAGAATGAGGTTGGAAATAGAACGATATTCAATGATGCCATCATGCCAGACTTGAAGTCTCTAAATTTCACTCGAGGAACATGGTTCTTTGCAGCCATTAAGTTTTATTTGAGAGTAATGTCTTAATTGTTATTACAGCAGTTTCTTTTCCAGGAAATGAAGTTTAAGCCTAACTCAATTTAAACTTATTTTAAGAAGTTGTACTTGCCAAAATGGTTAAATGTAAGAGAGCCTGTGTCAGAAAACAAAATGTTTCAAAACACGGCAAAGAAAGAGATGGTGGGAATTTCATCTAGACAAGTATCTTTAGCCCTTCAGTTAAACAAACTAGGAGAAAGAGGTTTAAGCCATTCAGAGAGTCTCATCTTGATGGATTCACTAATAATGGAGCTTTCCATACTTCCAACAGTCATTTCTTTCCAAGGTTCTGTGTCTTCACTCCTTTTATTTTTCTGGGATTAAACCTTCTCAATAAAACTCCACAAATCTTTTTTCCCTGATTGTGCACTGCCATAAAGGGATTTGACACTGTGGTCCACATAATGAAATCCTAAACCAGGTTATCAAACCACAACTGTTTTCTTGACATAACATACAATCCTGCAAAGAAGCCATATTATTGGGTTGATGTATTACGCTTCACCAGGGGTGGGTTCTACTTACCTTTACTACTGGTTTGCAATGGGGCTGTGCGTGCGCACTTCTGTGCATGCACAGAAGCGTCCTGATGACGTTGGGGTTGGTGAGCGGAGCCTCCCACCAGTTTTACTACCAGTTCTTGTGAACTAGTCCGAACTGGGGGTAACCCACCACTGTGCTTCACATACCCTAATCCCAAACCTTACTTATTCTTTGTTAATTTGGTTTTTTTAAAAAAAATTGATTTATATGCCGCCCTTCTCCAGAGACTCAGGGCGGCTTACAGTGCGTTAAGCCATAGCCTTCATACTTTTGTATATTTATACAAAGTCAGAAATAAAATTATTATTATTATTATTATTGCCCCCACAAACTGGGTCCTCAATTTACCTACCTTAGAAAGGATGGAAGGCTGAGTCAACCTTGAGCCTGGTGAGATTCGATCTTACTTTAATTGCAGACAGCTGGTGTTAAATTACAGTGCTCTGTCTGTTGAGCTATCCAGGCTCCTTATCTTATATGTTTTTGTTTTTTTGGCTCTTTCAAGTCATTGTTATCTATTGTCAACTGCCTGGACAAACCCCTGGAGTTTTCTAAGGAAGATTTCAGAAGTAAGCCTTGGTGGTGCAGCGGACTAAAGTGCTGTTAAAGTAGCACTTAGCTGCCAGCTGCCTGCAATTATTGCGAGTTCAAATCTCACCAGGCTCAAGGTTGACTCAGCCTTCCATCCTTCCGAGGTAAGTAAAATGAGGACCCGGATTGTGGGGGCAATAAACTGACTTTGTATAAAAAAGAACACCGCTTGGGGGGGCCGAAAGCCCTACTAAGCAGGTATATACAAAAAGTATGAAGGCTATTGTTTAACGCATTGTAAGCTGCCCTGAGTCTCCAGAGTAGGGCGGCATATAAATCAAACCAATAAATAAATAAATAAATAAATAAATAAATAAATAAATAAATAAATAAATAAATAAATAAATTTGCTTTTTCCTAGGATTGAGAAAGAGGGATGGGCCAAGGTCACCCATCTGGCTTTGTGCCTATGATTGGACTAGAACTCACAGTCCCCCTGTTTCTAGCTCGATGCCTTCACCACTACACTAAACTGTTTTCTCTCCTTTTCCATTTAACCAAGTCTAATGGGTTGTGAAAACCCCAACTTTCCAGTAGAATTAACCAGATTGATTTCTGTCCATCAGATCAGACAGGAGGAGTAAAGTATAGAGGGGGGGGGGAGTATTTCATGGCACACAAACAAGGACATAACAAGAGAATGAGGTCATAATGTAATTATCCAAATATGCTCCAAATTTTGGACACACATAGTATCTATCCAAGTTCCACTTGAATTAATCATAGTGAGAATGATCTTGAAGAATATTCAAACTCATTTGGGTCTCCCCTGTTCTTTAGCTGCAGTGAAAACTGTGTTATTAATTCTCATGCACTTTACTTTAGCAGAAAGCTAGATCGTTGTTAAATATACCTGGAATGATTTTATTTCCTGGTGATCTTCTTTTCTTATATTAGGCTTATTTGTTCCTTCAGATAATGCCTTCTTTGAATATTATACGTTGGAGGTATATCTTTCAATAATCCGTCCTCAAATGAAAATACCTTCATAGCTGTTGAGTAAATTTGGATCCATAGACAGTGGGATTATAAAAGGAAGAGACGCGGAAATGTTAAGCATATGTAGCGCTCCGGCAGAAGGACAAAACTGCGCAAATATAAGAGAGGTGAAGAGGATTGAAGACGACATTTTCTTACTTCTGACTCAGGTCTCATCCCCGAAAATGTTCTCATGGTTCATGGAGAAAGATGTCTTCCTGGAAAATGATGTAGCAGGTTGGGACTGTTCCTAGGCGATGTCCAGGTGTAGGACTTCCTTTTACCATAAAAGGAAGAGGTGAATTTTTCCATACAGATCAGTGGTGGGTTGCTCCCGGTTCGCACCGTTCATAAGAACCGGTAGTAAAAATTTGTAGTAGTTTGGAGAACCGGTAATAACATTGGCTGGCCACACCCCCGAACCGATCCCCAGCCCAGTCGCCGCTCGCTTACCCCGTCCACCTCATTTTTTTTTTACTTTTAAAAGCATTTTTTCTACAACTTCTTCGGCTGAAAAAATGCTTTTAAAAGTTTTTTAAAAAAAGCCTCTGATGATCGCGCGACTCAGCTGGGATCGTCAGAGACCTTTGAAAGCATTTTTTCTACAACCTCTTCAGCCAAAGAGGTTGTAGGAAAAAAAAATGCCTTTAAAAGCCTCTGACGATCCCAGCTGAGTTGCCTGATTGTCAGAGGCTTCTAAAAGCATTTTTTTCTGCAACCTCTTTGGCCAAAGAGGTTGTAGGAAAAAAAAATGCCTTTAAAAGCCTCTGAAGATCCCAGCTGAGTTGCCTGATTGTCAGAGGCTTCTAAAAGCATTTTTTTCTGCAACCTCTTAAGGTTGTAGTAAAAATACTTTTAAAAGTAAAAAAAAAAAGTTGGCCACGCCCACCCAGTCACATTACCAATGTGACACCACACATTATCACCAAGCCACACCCACAAAATAAGCCACACCCACAGAACCGGTAGTAAAATATTTTAAAACCCACCCTTGATACAGATCCTCAGTTTTCCTGTCCTTATTTTAGCAAGAGCACTCAGACTTATATACCACTTATATACGTGTATTACAGCATTCTCTGAGTGGTTTACAATGTCAGCAGTCAGCATATTGCCCACATATCCTCTTACTAAATAAAATATCCTCTTACTAAATACGGCTATATTCGACATTATATTTGTCTGTGAAACTTGCCTGAATACATCCCTCCCTGACTCCCTTACTACAGTAAGAGACTATCATGTTTACCAGTCAGATTGTGAAATCCGTAGAGGAGGTGGTGTTGCTATCTTCTACAAAAAGTCCCTACATCTAAAAAATATTCAAGTTACACAAGAACTTGCTCTTCTTGAGACCATCGTCTGCGACCTGTCCTTAAATACCACATTTCGATTCTTACTTTGTTACAGAGCCCCAGATTATGACATCGAACATGCGGACAAGTTAACTTCACTACTAACCTGGGCAGCCTCCTGCCCACACCCAATAATCTTTCTTGGTGACCTTAACTTACCATTTATTAATTGAACCCTAAATGAATGTACAACTGAACCTTTACATGCAACCCTGTACAACACTGTAACTAATCTGGGACTTGATCAAGTAGTATCTAACAACACTAGACTCAACAACTGCCTTGATCTCATCTTCTGCAACAGTTTAAAATCAATTTATGGGCTACAAATAAAAGAACCATTTTCCAACAGTGACCACAGCATGATTGACTTTTGTCTCAATTTACGCCCTCTCAAAAATCATCATAATGATGGGATTAACTTTAAAAAAGCCAACTATGATCTCATAGACAATGAACTCTCATATCTTGATTGGCAAAATCTATTCTCTGGCTGTAATACTGCTGACGACCATTACAACATTTTCTTGCGTGAAGTCAAAAGAATCATTAAACTTTACGTACCACTAATACCCCACAAAACCAGAGAAAACAAACTACCAATAACAATAAGGAAATTACAATCCAGAAAAAAATCTCTTTTGGCAAAAAAAACAAAACAACGATCTGGCTCCTCATTTTACCAATCCATCAGAAGGATGGAAGGCTGAGTCAATCTTGAACTCGTCGAGATCGAACTCCCGACTGTGGGCAGAGTTAGCCTGCAGTACTGTATTCTAACCACCGTACCAGCACAGCTCCATTTTATTCTACGTTTGGTTTGAAACTACAGGTTACAACCCAATCAAGTCCAAAATGCCCATTGCTATGCAAGGTGGTTGTTGAGTTTTGCCTCATTTTATTACCTTTTCTGCCACCGTTGTTAAGCAAATCACTGTAATTGTTAAGTAAACCATGAGATCATTAAGCGAATCTGGATTCTCCCATTGACTTTGCTTGTCGGAAGCCGGCTTGGAAGATTACAAATAGTGATGACACGACCCAGGGACAGTGCAACCATCATAAATTGCCAAGCCCTTGAATTTTGATCACGTGCCCATGGGGATACTGCAGTGCGGTAAGTGTGAAAAATGGCCGTAGGTCACTTTTTCAGTGCCATTGTAAGTTCAAATGGTCACAAAATGAATGGTTGTAAATCAAAGATTAGCTGTACGGTGGATTTCAAACGCCCAGAAAAGTCTGTATGTGTTTCTCATAGATTTGTCATAGGAACGCTTGTCAGCCAGCTATTCTATCTATCTATCCACTTAGGGGTGGAATCTTACCAGCTTAACAACCGGTTTGCTGAGCGTGCGCTTCACAGTTTACAGAAAATTGAACTTCCACATTGCTGAGAACAAGGAAAACAGCTGAGGAGTGGCAATCCGCTCTGCCACCCCGATCAGCTGGGCTTCAGAAGCAGAAATATAAGTGAGTATAATGCAGGGGTGAAATGCTCCCGGTTCGGACCGGATCGCCCGATCCAGTAGTGATGGAGGCAGGTGGTTTGGAGAACCAGTAGCAAAAATCCCTCCCCCCCCAATGCCCAGCTGAGCCGCACAATCTTCAGAGGCTTTTTTTTTTTTTTACTTTTAAAAGCATTTTTTCTACAACCTCTTTGGCCGAAAAAATGCTTTTAAAAGTAAAAAAAAAAAGCCTCTGCTGATTGCGCGGCTCAGCTGGGATCGTCAAAGGCTTTTTAAAGAAAAAAACCCTTTTTTTTCTTTTAAATGCCTCTGACGATCCAAGCTGAGTTGCCTGATCAGCAGAGGCTTTTTTTAAAAAAAGAGGCTTTTTAAAAAAGCCTCTGACGATCAGGCAACTCAGTTGGGATCGTTAGAGCCTTTTGAAAGCATTTTTTCGCCGAAGAGGTTGTAGAAAAAATAGTTTTAAAAGTTAAAAAAAAAAGTTGGCCATGCCCACCCAGTCACATTACCCCACCACCACCAAGCCATGCCTACAGAACCGGTAGTAACAAATTTTAGATTTCACCACTGAGTACAATGCAGGGGCAGGCAGGCGGGCGGGCCCACTTCGAAGAATGAAAGAACCGGTTCGCTCACGGCTGAAAGTCAGAGCTAACAATTTGCCCAAACCAGTGCAAACCGATAGAAACTCACCACTGTATCCACCCCTCCAAACAATGCAATTTTGTCCTTTCTTTAAGCAGGGTTTCCTTTGCACATTCAATCTTGGTCTGCCATGTTTCCATGCTTAGGAGAGACATTTCATGGCTGTTGCTGCATCCCTCCAAAGTGGTTTAATTTCCATTAAATTTCCTTGTATTTAACTGCCAACAGCTACTGCAATTATCCTCCCTGGTTTAGTTATTTAAAACTAGTAGTATTTTTGGATAGGGCAGAGGGCTTTAGGGGAGCTCTTATACGTTTGAAGCCACAGATTTATATTTTCTCCTGAACCTCATAGAATCTTTTTGTATGGGGGAAGATTTCCCACTGCACACCTGGACTCTGAACCTTCAGTCCAGATCGGCTTCAGCTTCTTATTCTTTTCAACTGAACATAGAGATGTGCTCCTAATTCCCCTATTCTCAATCAGAAATTAATACAAGGGCACCCTTTCCTTGCTGAAAAAGGGGGAAAAAAATTGAACTGGTGATTGATGAGTGTGATGAATAGACAAGGTGAAATATGGAAAGCAAGGAGCCACGATGTAACCTTAGAAAGAAAGGATAAAACATAATTGCATTTATAATTGCTGCAAAGAAAATTAGAAATGGCTTCTTTGCACCTTTTTTCACTTTTCTCTTCTTTTTTACAGTAATTTCTTATTTATCCCTTTCCTTTTTCTTCTTTAACTGTTGTTTGATTTTGTTAAAAATCTTCTTCAATCAAATTAATAATAATTGGAAAGATTGGTACATCAGTCTCTTTTTCTAATGGACTCACTCATTCTTCCTCAGTGTTCTCTCTCCCTCCCTCCTTCTCTCCCCCCGCCTCTCTCTATCTATCTTCTCTAAGCACAATACACTTGGTGACTTCATGGGCAAATCCAGTCTGACCTGCAATTCTGTGTTTTTGTGGTAGCTTCTCATCTAAGTACAGTTCAGGTCCCATCCCATAGCTTTTCACGATCAGAATAACACATCAAGAAGATGAGGTGTGACCAACAGATGAAGAAGTGATAGAAAAAGTTTTAGAATGTGCCGAGATGGACAAATTAACAAAAGAAATTAAAGAAAAAAGAGACAGATTATTACATAATTTGGAACAAATGGTATGAATGTCTTGAGACTAGAAATAAAGAACAATAAATACAGGGGAGAATCTAAAAATGTAATATATATATATAATAAATATATAGAAATGTATAAAATTAAGGCTATTAGTGTTAGAAAATATAATGTAACCAAAGAAAAAGGGACAATGAAGAAAATGAAACAGTAAGAGAGATATGGGGGGAAAGGTACAAAATGGAAAGAAGACCACTAAGAAACATTGGTTCAAAAGAGGATATATTTATATATTGTATGTTATGTGATTGTCATACTGTCTTATAATTAAATAATATTTTTTTAAAAAAACAGTAGATGAGGTGTGTGATAGATGTTTGTGTTTTGAGATCTGTGGGGATTTTTGGGGTTGTAAATGAGTATGTCAGCTTAATACAGACCACCTTAGGTGTAGCATTCATATGAACATTGTTCTGGGAGGGATATTTCTAGATCTTAAATGAAAAGAGAGAAAGTCAGTTTGGTGTAAAGGTTAAGCCACCAGGTCAGGAACACTTTGCAATAGTCCTTCTCCTAGGAAAAAGGTGACAGGGGCCAGGGGTGGGCTGCTGGGGGTTTGCAGGGGTTCGGGAGAACCTCTATTTATTTATTTATTTATTTATTAGTCCAATTTATATGCCGCCCTTCTCCGTAGACTCAGGGTGGCTTACAATGCATTATAGCAATAGCCTGCATACTTTTTCGTATATACCTGCTTATTAGGGCTTTCGGCCCCCGCTAAGCAGTGTTATTCTATACAAAGTTGGCTTGTTGCCCCCACAATCCGGGTCCTCAATTTACCTACCTCGAAAGGTTGGAAGGCTGAGTCAACCTTGAGCCTGGTGAGATTCAAACTTGCACTAATTGCAGGCAGCTGGCAGCTAAGTGCTAGCACTTAACAGCACTTTAGTCTGCTGCACCACCGAGGCTCTAGCTAAGATTCTGTGCAGTTCAAAGAACTCCCAAATCCTACTCCTGGCTGGCCCCGCCCCGCCCACCCCACTCCGCCCCTCCCAGGAGTCGCCACGCAGCCAGTTTTGGATGCAGATAAGTGCAGGGCACACGTGGAGACTCAGGGAGGGTGAGAAAAGGGGCCTACTGGAATTTCGGGAAAGGCTTCTGGAGCCTGGGGAGGCCGTTTTTGCCCTCACGGAGGCTCATCGAAAACCTCCGTAGCCTGGGGAGAGCAAAAATGCCCCCCACCGCTGTGGTGCAGGAGGCCAACTAGGCCACACCCACCATGGCCACGGCCGCCCAGCAACTGAGCAGAGAACCTCTTGCTAAAATTTTTGAACCCATCCTCTGGCAAGGGCAAACCACTTCCAAAAGCTTGCCAAGAAAACTGCAGAGAATTCTCTAGGCAGTTGCCAGGAGTCAACATTGGCTCAAAGGTTAAAAAAGAAATTGAAACACAAATCAAGAACTGGAAACATGTGTTCAGTTGACTGTAAGGATTTTCCTCCCAGAAAACAGAAGATGCTGACAAAACATGCAGACGCGCAAATAAGATAGTAGAGTTAACTCAGCCTTAACTCCCAGGCCCAATTTAGTTCCAGAGACTAGATTTTATAACTCAGTCTCTCAAAGAAAGGAAGCTTCTGGAAGGGACTAGCAGCTTCCAGATTCCATTTCATGCCATTGTTCCTGGAGCAGTGTTGGAAACAACAGTCTTTGATGTGTCTATTGTTGGAGTCATTAGTCTGAGCTGAGCATATGGGCACAAGGGATTTATGAGCACAAGTAAATATACGCAAAGGGCAACTTCTCTGCAGCACTGATGGTATAATAAGCTTTTAATATAATAAGCCATATGGATGAAATGTAGTCAGTTTGCAGTATATTCTGGGATATCATCTAAATATTGAATCCTTTTCTGGTCTAGAATTCAGAGGGGAGATTACTAATGTTGGCTCAGAATTGGCAACGCTCACAACTCACCATTTTAGTGTAGGATTTAAAAGTTTTCCACAACAGAAACGAAACCATGCAAGCACACAAATACAATCTGCAGACAGATGCTTCCAAAAGAGGCTTCATCCAAATTTAGCTCTGATTTATACAGCCTACTTTCCAGAAGAGATATGATGTAAAGAAGTCCTTCATTGTTTGGTATTTTTCTCATTTCTGGGTTTCTTTGGGAAAATGTACAGCTCCAGTTTGCTGCAGTTTTGGCATTAATTTTCCACTTCTATGATTACACTAGAATACATGTGTATTTTTTTGCAGTGGTTGTTAAAGGAACCACCATGATTGTTAAGTGAATGGTTTACAGTTTTGCCGAAAACCAGAAGTAAATGCTAGGTTTTTAAATTAAAGCAAAAGCATTTTACAATGGTTTTTGCCAATATTCAAAATGCAGTTACAGTACGCGATTGTAAGATGGTGCAAATGTCGATGTGGTTGTGTTGCTGAGTGTCCAAAGTTCAGTCATGTGACCCAGGGGTGGGTTCTACTTACCTTGACTACTGGTTCACAACGGGATTGTGCATGCCTTGCTTTTGCGCATGTGCAGAAGCTTCTGCGCATGTGCAGATCGCCGATGACGACATCCGGGGTGGTGGGTGGGGCTTCCCGCCAGTTTTACTACGGGTTCTTGTGAACTGGTCCAAACCGGGGGCAACCCACCACTGATGTGACCACAGGATGGGTCTGGGGGTACTGTCAGAATTTCAAATTAGGTAGACTCAAGATAGGTCCATTCAAAGTAGGTAGACTCAAGATAGAGCCATTATAACCAGTCATAAGTCAAGGACTCCCTATACATATATGTATTCGGTGTGGCATTGAAGAAACAAGGCATTCTGATACAGTTATACCTACAATGTCATTTCTGCATTTTTTTTTTTCAATATGAAAGTTTAATTCTCAAAGAGGAATTAGATGAACTGGACAAATCACAAGCAAATTACATGTAGCCCAGTTTTAATAAACAAACAAACAAACAAACAAACAAACAAATAAATAAATAAATAAATAAATAAATAAATAAATAAATAAATAACTTTATTGTCATTGTACGTGTATACACAGTATACCCATACAACAAAATTCACTTAACACCCAAAGACCAGGTCCAACACACATAACAATCCCCAAACACACACACACCAGAAATTCCCCACTCCTAAACTTCCCAAACATCCACACAACAGACCAAGTAATGCTGTCCAACAGCTCACTCATGGTGGCCCTTGAGTTCATTGTTGAGTGCAATTATAGCTCTGGGATAAAAACTCTTCAGAAAACGTGAATAGTTGAACTCATATGATTTGAATTGCAATTTTGGATGCAGGAAAAAAGTGAGGAAAGGATTCAGAGTAAGGCAGTAGAGCAGAAGAAGATTTGGGTGCAGGAATATTGTAGTTCTCTTTTTAAAAATCTTGCCTGAACAAGCCACCTAAATTGGAATAATTTCTCCTTGTGGTTCCTTTTAATGACAGATTATTAACCTACTCAACTCACTATTGAAGAGGTGATGATTCTCACTAATTCCCACTTTTTAAAAAGGATTGAGGAAAGTCAAGGATGATTGGCTTCTCAGAAGATTGATGACTGAAAGAAAATGCCATATGTTTTATTGTGTACTTTAATGGCTTAGAGTTTTATTTGGTCATTTGCATTATAAACTGCATGGCAAGAACCTAGTTTTGGAGTGAGGCATTTAAAAAAGAAGAGCTAGCGCTGCATCTTAGAGACATATTTTTAGATGTTGTTCTTGCTGATCATTGTCTACACTGAAGAAGAACATTGGCCTGAAAAGTGAAATTAGGGGATGAATGAAAACGGATTGGCAAAGATACACCCGAATAACAGTGCAATCTGTTAGACATGTAAGAAATCTCAAGGAACATATTATCACCTATTGTGGACATGTCCGGCAGCAATTTTTTTTTTAAAATTTGATTTATATGCCGCCCTTCTCCGGAGACTCAGGGCGGCTTACAGTGCATTAAGCAATAGCCTTCATACTTTTGTATATTTTTATACAAAGTCAGCTTATTGCCCCCACAATCTGGGTCCTCAATTTACCTACCTTAGAAAGGATGGAAGGCTGAGTCAACCTTTAGCCTGGCGAGATTCGATCTTACTTTAATTGCAGACAGCTGGTGTTACATTACAGTGCTTCTGTCTGTTGAGCTATCCAGGCTCTTTTGGCCAAATATTAAGAAATGGATAGAACAAATAACAGAAAAACAAATAGAAAAGAAGCCAGAAACATTCTTGTTAGGAATTTTTACAAAACCATATTCCAAAGAAATAAAATATTTGATGCTACACATCTTAACAGCAGCATGAATAACATATACAAAAAACTGGAAACAGGAAAAAACCCCAATGGAGGAAGAACTAATAGATAAGATCTTAGAATGCGCTGAGATAGACAGATTAACAAAAGAAATTAAGGAAAAAGAAGAGACAGAATATTATAGAGCATGGAATAAATGGTATAATTGGCTTAAGACTAACAATAAAGAACAGTAACTATCAGAAGAGAAAAATAGAAGTACAAAATAGAGATGCATCAAATGTGCAGAGTGGAATAAAAATGTATATAATATGAAGGTAGAAATGTATAATAGTAAAGAGATAGCTAAAATGTATAGTTCTCTATAGGGGGAAAAAAGGGAAAAAAGGGAGGGGAGGAAAAGTAGGGGAAGAAGATGGAGTAAAGGATTAAGATAAAGGGGAAGAAGAATAAAGTAATAACTGGAAGACCACTATGAAACAATGCTTAAATATGATAAGTTATTTATATGTTGTATGTTGTGTAAATGTCTAATATGTGTTTCTAATAAAATTACAAATTTTTATAAAAAGAAAAAAAGAAAAAAAAAGAAAACGGATAAGTTAAACTAGGAATGCGGAAATATCAAGAGAACATGCAATTGCAGGTCCACACCTTATTGTATGTATTTCATACAGCATACACACAAAAGGGTATCTGAGAGGGTCATTGGTGCTCTCTGAGCTTGGTTTCTTGCAGGTGTTTCATTACCCAAAGGAATGGGGTAATGGTTTCATTACCCTAGGAAACATCATTGGTGCTAGTCCTAGTCACTAGCAGTGATGAGCCAAAGGTGCTTTTTCTTCAAGAGGCAACCGGACTTTCTGGTTTTTCTTTGAAGACGTTTCGCTTCTAATCCAAGAAGATACACCAGCAAACTGCAGCTTCCTGCAATAACACCAGTGGAACTGCAAAGAACTGTGCTACTTGGAACATCGCACATCTTAAGAAGGTACTTAGTTGATACCTAGGATGCTGGCAGCAACCTGTATCAACTATAAGCACCAGTCAATGGTATTTGTAATGCATTTACAAGAAATGTAATGTATTTCTTTGAAATGTCTTCAAAGAAAAACCAGAAAGTCTAGTTGCCTCTTGAAAAAAAACACCTTTGGGACAACCAGGACCTGGATGACTGAGAATCTCCATAGACATTTTTAACAGTGATAATGTTACCTAGTTTCGGTAATGAAACATTTGCAAGAAAGCAACCAAGCTCAGAGAACATTAAGGACCCTTCATTTCAATCCTGGGTTTCAAATATTCTCCTTTATTGGTAAAATGGGATCTATTTTTGATTATGTGGTCCTTGTCACCATATATTATTATTATTATTATTATTATTATTATTATTATTATTATTATTATTATTATCTTTATTCATTAAACATGAAACTCAGTCAACTGAAGATTTAAAAATGCATCACAAATACCATTGACTGGTGCTAATGGTTGATACGGGTTGCTGGCAGCGTCCTAGGTATCAACTAAATACCTTCTTAAGATGTGTGATGTTCCAAGTAACACAGTTCTTTGCAGTTCCACTGGTGTTATTGCAGGAAGCTGCAGTTTGCTGGTGTATCTTATAACATCCTTGGACATGGTACCAAGTGCCCCAATGACAATGGGTATCATTGCTTCATCCACAGCTGTGTAGATTCAATGGCCAGGTCGCGATATTTCATGATTTTTTTCCAGTTTTTTTTCTTTGACTCTGGCATCTCCTGGTACCGCGATGTCAATAAATTGGATGATGATGATGATGATGATGATGATGATGATGATGATGATGATGATTAACCTGCTCCTGGTCCTCTGAGTGGGCAGATCAGCAGTATTGGATATGTTATAGGGAAAGAACTTTAAAGTCCAAAACTCAAGAAAGACTCATTGAGGTTCTTCTGAACAGTTTCTGTTATTGCTCCTCATCTATAAACAGAAATCTTGCCAAACTAAAGCAACCACTTGCATCATTAAAGATACACTCTGAGAACTTCTAGGGAGAATCTGTCTTGAACCTTTTCCTCCCAAGCAAATTTATCTAGAAAGAATGCAAAGAAGAGCAACAAAGATGATTAGGGGACTGGATGCTAAAACATAAGGAACGGTTGCAGGAACTTGGCATGGCTAGTTTAATGAAAAGAAGGACTAGGGGAGACATGATAGCAGTGTTCCAATATCTCAGGGGTTGCCACAAAGAAGAGGGAGTCAAGCTATTCTCCAAAGCACCTGAGCCTGAGGGCAGGACAAGAAGCAATGGATGGAAACAAATCAAGCAGGAAGCAACTTAGAACTAAGGAGAAATTCCCTGACAGAACAATTAAACAGTGGAACAACTTGCCTGCAGAAGCTGTGAATGCTCCAACACTGGGAGTTTTTAAGAAGATGTTGGATAACCATTTGTCTGAAGTGGTGTAGGGTTTCCTGCCTGGGCAGGGGGTTGGACTAGAAGACCTCCAAGGTCCCTTCCAACTCTGTTATTCTATTCTATTCTATTCTATCTGAACTTCATTGTCTCTTGGTCCTTCAGAATGCAAGGCTGAGGACACAGACTATTTCCCATAATTATCACAAACAGTCTCCTTTCTTTTCTTCGTGGCTTTTGGCACTGTTTGCAGTGTGGTACTGAATTTCTAGGAACTGTTGTCTCGTCTTCCACCCGCAGCAGGAACATACCTGGTGGCCTAGTGTTGTTTTGATGGGTGTTCTGGAAAAAAAAAACAGCAGGTGTTGAAAGATCTCCTCTATATCCCTCAACAAGAATGCCATTAGGTACATTTATTAAGTCAATTAAACGAGATCTATGACAAATATGAGAAGCTTAGTCAGTGTTGACTGTGGCTAGGTTTTTGATGGCTGAACATTGGATGTAAAGCTCAACCATTTATTGAGTTGAAGAAAATGGCTTAATACATTATCTGTCAGCCCCAGCCCTGCAATGGTATTTGGGGCCGCCATTTGTGTGGGGCTCGCCATTCCGCTGCTGCACACTTTTACCGACAACCAGGGGTGAGTTCTAAAACTTTTTACTACTGGTTCTGTAGGCGTGGCTTATTTTGTGGGCATGGTTTGATGGTCCTTTATCAATTCTTTAGGATTTAGAGAGGTACTGGTCTACCTGGCTTTTAACTGCTTGCAGAGCTGTACCGGTCTACCCATTTGTTTTTGGAACGTTCCGGTCTACCCATTTATTTTTGGAGCGCACTGGTTTACCACCACACTGCCTTTTACCACTGATCAGCTGTAGGGCGGCCCTTTGAACCACCGCGGCAAGAGTTTAAACAGTTTTTTTCCTTCTAGCCGATCAGCTGGGACTCGGGAGTCAGCGAATAGATTGGGGGCGGGGTCAGGCAGAGGTGATATTTACCGGTTCTCTGAACTACTCAAAATTTCCACTACCGGTTCGCAAGAACTGGGGAGAACTGGTAGCAACCCACCACTGCCAACAACCCTTCCTGACAGGGGTCAAATGTTCCCGGATCGGACCAGATCGCCCAGTCCGGTAGCGATCTTGGCCGTTGGTTCGGCAATCTGGTAGCGATGGCAGAGCAAAGCTCCGCCCACCCACCCGGCTGTCATTACTTCCTGGTTTTAACCAGGAAGTAATGAATTTTTTACCTTCTGCGCAGAAGATTTTGCACATGTGCAGAAGGTCTGCGTGCACATGTGAACTGCACGCCATTTCGCTCTCGCACTTGTGGCACATGCCCTTCCGAACTGGTAAGGAAGGTAACTAGATTTCATCCCTGCTTCCTGTGTGACTGCTGTCCTGGGTCGTCAGCCCTGAAGCATGCCTCTCACTTCGACTTCCCAGCCTCATGCTAGATGACGTCAGGGTCATGCGCTGAAACAGTTTATCAACCTTTATCATTTTAAGGAAAGACGGAGCAGCACAGAACAACTGAAGTGGCTTGTGATGGATTGGGGAGGGAAAGGGAGGATATGAGTTAATGGGATAATTGAGTGATTGCACTGGGGTGGAGCTGTATGCTGCTTAAAAAGGTGATGGGGAGCATGGAGCGTCAGCTCCAGCAAAGATTCCTTTCTGTAACACTTTAAGGTGGTCAGTTAGTACTGATATCAGGATAAACAAACTTGGTTACTGCTTTTGCATGCTGAGGTTTATTTTTCTAGTCTTTACAGAACCTGACAGTATCTGGGTTAAGCATGTTGTGTGAACACAACTGTTCTGAGCCGAGGAAGGAAATGTAAAGTTGTTCTCATCTGCAAATATCCAGAGCAGCAAACTCAACCAAGCTACCTCAACTGGCCATGTACCTTGTCCTAAAAAAATAATAATAGCAAAACGAAATTGTTATGAACAATTTGCTACACCCCTACCATCATGCTAGCCTTCGGAACATTTATTTTCCTCTGTGACATTTATTTATAGAAATTCCTATTCTTTTTATGCTCTCATCCATCTTATTCATTACTTTGTTCCTTATTATGGAGGGTTGTTGGTTATTTCTCCCATTGATGTTGTCAATTGCATTGTCTCAACTTGGTTGCCTTTATCTTTCTCTCTCTTCCCCCACCCTGTGGCTCATATTTTTCTCCCATTTCACATTGATATTTGCCTCCCTGCTATGTTCAGTTAATTGCATGGTGTATCTGCATTTCTAATCTTTAATAAAGTTCATTTGCTGGGATGAATTGTTGCGTGGCTGTCAGCCAAGCTCCTGCAACATTTTGATTGTCTGTATGCCTTGCGGTTATTTTGCAATTACCACCAGGTTGATAAGATTTAAAAGACAGGCTCATCACCAGGTGCAGAATTTGTATTTATTTATTTGTTATTAAATTTATTTGCTGCCCATCTTGCCACAATGCCAATGCTGGATGGTAGGCCTCCAGGTTTGCTAATGCACCAGAGAACTATTCCAAGGGACTTTGTCTTATCTTCACGAACTCGAAATTCCCTCACATGGCTCTTCTGCTTAAAATAGAAGATTGCCAGTACAGGTAGTCCTCAATTTAACAACCATTCATTTAGCAACCTTTCAAAATCTGGCTTGTTTTGTTCTATTGTCTGCCTGCCTGCCTGCCTGCCTTTCTATCTATCATCCATCTCTCTGTCTCTCTCTGTCTCTCTCTCTTTCTTAATCACCCATCTCCCTCCAGACAGAGGGAGGCTCCAGACAGTGATATAAATTACAACAGCACTGAAAAAAAAAGTGAAGTCCTCTCACTTGAAGGATATGGTGGCTCAGTGACTAAGATGCTGAGCTTGTCGATCGAAAGGTCGGCAGTTCAGCGGTTCGAATCCCTAGCACCGCGTAACAGGGTAAGCTCCCGTGACTTGTCCCAGCTTCTGCCAACCTAGCAGTTCGAAAGCAGGTAAAAAATGCAAGTAGAAAAATAGGGACCACCTTTGGTGGGAAGGTAACAGCATTCCATGTGCCTTTGGTGTTGAGTCATGCTGGCCACATGACCATGGAGACATCTTCGGACAGCGCTGGCTCTTCGGCTTTGAAACGGAGATGAGCACCGTTCCCTAGAATCAGGAATGAGGTGCGAGGGGAACCTTCACCTTTACCTTTTACCTTTACCACATTGCAGCTTCCTCATGGTAACAGGATAAAAATCCAGGCGTTTGGCAACCACCATATATTTATGATGGTCTGGATTCCCAGGAGGGAGGGGCTGCATCACAGAAGGCAAAGAGACAGTGGAGCTTGGAAAATCCAGTAGGCAGGGTTAAGACAGCCTCTCCTAGCAAATCACAGAGTATATCTACCCTGTTTCCCCCCAAATAAGACATCCCCTGATAATAAGCCCAATCGGGCTTTTGAGTGCATGGCAATAAGGCCAAGAGCTTATTTCAGGGTTCAAAAAAATATAAGACAGGGTCTTATTTTCGGGGAAACACGGTATAGTTGCTTTAGTTTAGCAAGATTTCTTAGGTGAGGAACAACAAAGGAAACTGCTTAGAAGTAACCCCATGTGTCGTTCTTGGCTATTGGGGCCTGACAGGTTGCAGCAGCCCAGTATCAGGTCATCAGCATTTGTGACCTACCCAACTGGTTTCCGACAAGCAAAGTCAATGGGGATTCACTTAAAGACTGCCTGATTCATTTAACAACCGAGGCAAAGAAGGGCATAACATTTGGCATAAATCGCTTAACAACCAGTTTGCTTAGCAATGGAAAATCTGGTTCCAATTGTTGTCATCAGTTGAGGACTACTTATACCAGTGGTGAAATGTAAAATTTGTTACTACCAGTTCTGTGGGTGTGGCTTGGTGGGGGGTAATGTGACTGGGAGGGCAATGGCCAACTTTTTTTTTTTTTTTTACTTTTAAAAGCATTTTTTCTACAACCTCTTCGGCCGAAGTGGTTGTAGAAAAAATGCTTTTAAAAGGCTCTGACGATCCCAGCTGAGCCGCACGATCATCAGAGGCTTTTTTTTTTTTTACTTTTAAAAGCATTTGTAGAAAAAATGCTTTTAAAAGTAAAAAGAAAAGCCTCTGATGATCGCGTGGCTCAGCTGGGCACGGGCAGGGATTTCTGCTACCGGTTCTCCGAACCGCCCACCGCCATCACTACCAGATCAGGCAATCCGGTCCAAACCGGGAGCATTTCACCCCTGACTTATGCGCTATATGAAGCATAGCACTTCTTTGTCTACTATCTAGGATATAAGTATCTTAGATAACTCAAGATATAGGGATGGCAATGATTTGACAAGGGTACATTTTTGAGCAATGATGGCACAGTGCTTAGAATGCAGTATTGCAGGCTAACTCTGCCCACTACCAGGAGTTCGATCCTGACCGGTTCAAAATTGACTCAGCCTTCCACCCTTCCAGGGTCAGTAAAATGAGGACCCAGATTGTTGGGGGCAAGACGCTGACTCTGTAAACTGCTTAGAGAGGGCTGTAAAGCACGGTGGAGTACTTTGTAAGTCTAAGTGCTACTGCTATTCCAATTTTTCACCAGTGGTAGTTTGTTCTAAAGAGACTTGAGTTTCCTGATATTTACCACTTAGAATTTCAGCATTTGAAATGGGCAAATGAGAGTGTCAGCACGTCAAGATGCATTTATCCTAGTGCTGACATGAGAAGGAGAATGCAAGTGTCTGCAACGGGACAGTTGCCTTTCACCTACTTATTTTAGCTGGAGATAATGTCCCCTAGGAGATGGATGGGAGGGGGGAAATTCTTTGAGTTGGAGCAGTAGATTAGGGGTGAATGATTGGGAAGATGGCCAATGAATGCAGAGGAGTGGAGGAAGGAAGAGGAGGGATTTTGGGTCAGCACCTCAGTGCTGGCTGCATGGAGTCAGTGTAAAAGTTGCCGTGCTAAATAAAATGGAAGTTTGTTTCAAAAAAGACTTTGTTTGAGACGCAATTTATTTGAAGACGGCCTGAAAACCTGACAGAGAGCCTGAACAGGTGACACATGATTAAAACTGTATAAAAATAAAAGCCTATTTATTTAAGAGGCTGAGACCCATGAAAGTAGCGGTCCCAGACATTCCGCTTTATTGTTTAAAAATAAAATATCATTAAAGGGAAAAAAAAAGCACCCATAATGTGAGTGACGTGCTGACATTTTGCACACAGCTTTCCTTTGTTATTTAAACCTCATTGACATGCCTTTTGATGTAAATTTCCCCCATGTACACTTCATCACAGCACTTTTTCTTTTCTTTTTTTAAAAAAAACACACAAGCAACTACTATAAATATATTCGTATTTAAAATGCCTCAGTCCCTACTGGATGGTTTTGCTCTTTTTCTTCGGCTGTGGGATCTCTCCACCAACAGTGGTGCCAGTGAATGTGGGTGACTTATGGGTTGTTGCAAAGAAGCTGGATAGGATTTTTCCAGCCTAGAATGATCCATTGCCTTCTGCGATATGCTGGAGTCTGAGCTCCTCAAATTAATAGAGGAACCTGGAATAAAATAAAGGCAAACCTGCATTTGATTTCATTTGATTTGCATTTCAAATTGGCTGATATAACTGCCCTGTAGTCCTACATTGACTAACTCTTGTCTTTTGTTATAGGTCCATGCAGGGGTGAAATGCTCCCGGTTCGGACCGGATCGCCTGATCCGGTAGCGATGGCGGCAGGTGGTTCGGAGAACCTATAGCAAAAATCCCTGCACTGCCCCACCCCCCATGCCCAGCTGAGCCGTGCGATCATCAGAGGCTTTTTTTTTCTACAACCTCTTCCAACGAAAAAATGCTTTTAAAAGTAAAAAAAACTCAGCTGGGATCATCAGAGGCTTTTCAAAGCATTTTTTTCTGCAGCTTCTTGGCCGAAGAGGTGGTAAAAAAAATGCTTTGAAAAGCATCTGACGATCCCAGCTGAGTTTCCTGATCGGCAGAGGCTTTTCAAAGCATTAGAAAAAAATGCTTTGAAAAGTTTTTTTTAAAAAAGTTGGCCACGCCCACCCAGTCACATTAACCCCCCACCAAGCCATGCCCACAGAACTGGTAGTAATAAATTTTACATTTCACCCCTGGGTCCGTGATGGCGAACCTATGGCACACATGCCGCAGGTGGCATGCAGAGTCCTTTCTGCAGGCATGCCAGCCATCACTCCAGGCCAGCTACACCGCACATGTGTGCACCTCCCGTTGGCCAGCTGGTCTTCGGGTCTCTGCCGTGCATGCACGGGGGCAGGGCCTTCCCCAATCCCTGCAGGTTCCACCCTTCGCAAGTGCCTCTCCATGGCAGGAACGCAGGAGAAATCTAGGAAGCAACGGGGGTCCTGCAAAGATCGGAGAAGGCACGGAAGGCAGGAGGCAGCTAGGACTCAATGGGGGGAGAAACTGCAAAGATCGGAGAAGGCATGGAAGGTAGGAGAAAGCTAGGACGCGATGGGGAGTAGAAACTGTGGAGATCGCAAGCCGCCCCCCATGGCCCAGTTTGGGCCTGAAAAGCCTCCTGCTGGTCCCAGAGTGGGGTGGGAATGGAGATTTTGCAATATCCTTCCCCCAGGAGTGGGGAGGGAATGGGGATTTTGCAGTATCCTTCCCCTGCCACGCTCACCAAGCCGCGCCCACCATGCCACACCATGCCTACCAAGCCATGCCCACAGAAAAAAAATTGAATTTCACCACTGGAGCTGATCCTATCGCACTTGTTGGAGATGATTGAGTGCACACAACAGTACTGCCCAAAGACAATATTGGCTAGGACAGGTTGTGAGGCCATTTATAGTGGACAAACTGCCCTTCTGGTTGGCAACTTCAACATGTACTCTTTTCTCTTTCCACTTCTCTTTCATCCCAGCCTCACCCCTGCGATTCCTGCCCTAACAGAAAATCTGCAAAATCCATCAACATCTGCAGACAAATCGGATCCAGAGTTACCAGTTTGAACGGCAATCCAAATATCATTTACCAGTGTTGGAAGAAATTTCCAGGTCCAGTTCCAAGTTGGGAGAAAAGCACTGGAGACAAAATGGAGGCTGATTTGGAAAGAGGGTCCATTGATTGATGAAGCAAAAGCACATGGGTGGTTCTGGGCAGCTGACCACATGGAGCTGAGAGTGAGGGGTTTTTATACCTTCTCTTGGGCTTTGAACTTGAGCTTCCTGTTCCTGTGCAAGAACATGTATTCTATTGGCTGTTGTAGGGATCGTAGCTGTAGATTGTCTGAGCCAAGTTTGGTTGAAGTTTGGTCTGCTGATGCAATGAAGGGGCTTGCTGGGCAATTCCTATTGTGGCTGAGAGCTAATCCTACCTTTGTTCAAAACTTGCTGGAGGAAATTTGCTTATGAATAGAGCTAGGTATCTCTTTATCTCTTAAGTGCTGACATCCGCTGGGAGCTATTAAGGAAGGTGGGGGCTGCTTTCCAAGAACATGTTTCTCCATTTCTCATCCAGGGAAATATAATATTCTGCCTTTTTAATATTTCTCCAAATATTTCATTCTTCTAGGAGAGCGGTGCGTGCTAACTTTCTACACCTGGAAATAAGCTTGAGCTCCACTACAGCTAGTCCTCATCATTTGTTTAGCGAGCATTCAAAGTTACAAAGGCACTAAAAAATAGGACTTATGATTGGTCCTCACACTTTTTTTCTTTTTTTAAATTTTTTAGTGAAATTTATTATAATACAATACAATACAGTCAGACAGTGTTATTTTTCTACACAGGTTAAATTGATTCTTCTTTTACATTTCATCGTAATATAACGTAATTTACATATGCATCTTAAAATTTATATTAACTTTTATCTATTCTTTATTCTATTGTCAATCCACCTGTACTAATCATCCCACACCGTATAATATTCTGAGTCTTCTTTCTCATTTAATTCTAACGTTAATTTTTTCATTTCGGCACATTCCAGAACCTTCTGAATAATATGTTCCTCTGGTGGTGTGTCCTTTCCTTTCCAATATTGGGCGTAGGCTATTCTTGCTGCAGTGAGTATATGTATAATTAAATATCTTTTTTTTCCCCCAGTATTTCGTTTTTAGTATTCCCTGGAGAAATGTTTCAGGTATTTTCAATTTTTTCATTGGTTGATTCTTGTAGCCAGTTTTGAATTTTCCTCCAATACCTCATGGCTTCGGGACAGGACCACCACATGTGAAAGAAGGTACCTCAGTGACATCCACGCTTCCAACAGTTGGGGCTTACATTTGGATAAATGAAATGGAATAGGAATAAGAGTAGGAGTAGGAGTAAGAGTAGGATAGAATAACAGAGTTGGAAGGGACCTTGGAGGTCTTCTAGTCTAACTCCCTGCTTAGGCAGGAAACCCTATACCAGTGATGGCTAACCTTTTTGCCATCGCATGCCAAAAGTGTGGGGAGCGTGGGAGGGTTGTGCATGCATGTGCACACACCCATAATTCTATGCGCCCTGCCCCCCCCACATGCACATGTGACCCCCCCATACTCGGCACGCTTTTGGCATGCGATGGCACAGTTGGCCCAGTAGGCCCGTTTTTCACCCTCCCCAGGCTCCAGAGGCTTTCTAGGAGCTTGGGGAGGGCAAAAACGGCCTTCCCCACCCTCCCGGAGGCCCTCCGGAAGCCAGAAATGGCCCGTTTGTTGACTTCCGGTGGGACCAGAAAGCCCGATAATTAGCTGGCCAGCTCACGCATGTGTGCCAGAGCTGAGCTCGCGTGCCCACCGATATGGCTCCGCGTGCCACCTGTGGCATGCGTGCATAGGTTCACCATCATGGCCCTATACCATTTCATACCTGTGTACTACCTGTATAATTCCTTTTAAAAAGGCAAAGCTACAATCTCACAGAGGAGGAATATTAAGACATAGAACAGATTCATTTCATCCCTCTAAAGCAGAGATTTCTGCATTATTAGAAGTAATTTTAGTATCTGATTTTGTGTCATTTTCCTCCCTTTCTGCACAACCTCTTAAACTGCAATTTCAAATAATTCTAAATTATATATTTTTCCCTTCTTATTACGTTGTTATAAATCTTAGTACATTGTGTTGTTTCAACACATTGATATTGGTATAATATGTTTAAAAGTTATTAACCTTCCATTATTTAGACAGAGTATTGAGAACAGAAAAGAGAAAATATATTCTATCAATGTTAATTATAATTTAGGGTCTCAGTATTACAGGCATAATATTATTTGGCTTTTTCATCCCAAGTTAAATATAACATTGAAAAGAAAATCGCTACAAGTCAAAATAATTGTTTTATATTAGAAGTTTTGATCTTAATATATGTATGTGTGTGCGCGTATGTGTCTATATAGGTATATTAATAAAAGGAGTGGGGGAGATTAAAAGAGCAAATTGAACCAGAATTTTTTTAAAAAAAATCATAAGAGGATTCTGTTGTTTCTTAATTCTTTATCATTTTCTCTGTAAAAGCAACCTTACAAATGAGTTAACGATATAGCTCCTCTTCAGCAAACATAAAACCATTTATTTTATTTTGCTCAACCACCAGAATATTCCTCTCTTCCTTCTCTTCTAGGAATTCTTCTAGCTGGGCAGCCTTTAGGTACCAACAATAGATTCTTGTCATTTTAACATCACTGAACAAAAGCTTCAATTTAGGGTCTGCCCACTTAGGGATAAATGGACACTAGCGTGAACGCAATTGGACTGACTGAGCAAACATGCTGAAGAATGCTTATGTGGAGTAAAATTGTGTCTTTGGAAAGCACTTCGTGTTTTTGCTGTCATGGAGGTTGAACAGATTCTTTTTTCCTTCTTTCTTTCTTTTTTATTTTAATAGCTGTTAACAGAGGCAAGATAAGGAAAGCATTAAGGCATAAATAGAGCAGTAATCTTCAAGAAATTAAGGCAGGAAAAATCCTCAGTGTATTATCTGACAAGTGTTAATAACACCTATACTCTGGCTTTTGTGTAATGAGACAGGTAAAATAGGAGGCAATGGCAGAGAATAAGGACTAGAAGGAATGAAAACATTCAACAGTGAAGCACTTAACCGTTTCTGGAATGTCTTGCAATTTGATTTCACAATGCAAACTATTTGGACAACCTCACTCAATAGTAGTAACTGTGAGAGGGATCCTAGTGGACAACCATTTAGATATGAGCCAGCAGTGTGCAGCAGCTGCTAAAAAAGACAACACAGTTCTGGGCTACATAAACAGAGGGATAGAATCAAGATCACGTGAAGTGTTAATACCACTTTATAAGGCCTTGGTAAGGCCACACTTGGAACATTGCATTCAGTTTTGGTCGCCACAATGTAAAAAAGATGTTGAGACTCAAGAAAGAGTGCAGAGAAGAGCCACAAAGAGGATTAGGGGACTGGAGGCTAAAACATATGAAGAACAGTTGCAGGAACTGGGTATGTCTAGTTTGATGAAAAGAAGGACTAGGGGAGACATGATAGCAGTCTTCCAATATCTCAGGGGCTGCCACAAAGAAGAGGGAGTCAAACTATTCTCCAAAGCACCTAAGGGTAGAACAAGAAGCAATGGGTGGAAACTAAGCAAGGAGAGAAGCAACTTAGAACTCAGGAGGAATTTCCTGACAGTTAGAACAATTAATCAGTGGAACAACTTGCCTCCAGAAGTTATGAATGCTCCAATAGTGGAAGTTTTTAAGAAGATGTTGGCTAACCATTTGTCTGAAGTGATGTAGGGTTTCCTGCCTGGGCAGGGGGTTGGACTAGAAGACCTCCAAGGCCCCTTCCAACTCTGTTATTCTATTCTATTCTATTCTATTCTATTCTATTCTATTCTATTCTATTCTATTCTATTCTATTCTATTCTATTCTATTCCATTCCATTCCATTCCATTCCATTCCATTCCATTCCATTCTAACTGTAGCAGAGTCACAGAATCAGAATATGGAGATGAAAATTGAGTAGATACTGGAGGAATTTTAGAAAATGTGAACCTATTTTACAGATGGAAAAATTGATACTAAATTAATACTTGAGCATATCATGATTTAGGACTAACAGCTAACTAATGATTGATATCCTTTATCAGTTTTAGAGTCTCTCCATATACTCAAAATGAGAAAAAATATAAGACAAGAGTAATGTATTTTACTTGCACACACAGCCAAAAATAACCCAGTGCAGGCATGCAGAATCAGGAAGACCCCTGCCAACACCGATACTCAATCTAGAATGTGACGTTGTCATTTATCCCAGCCCTACAGTAAATATTATATGCATTTGCTATTAATATAACATAGCGGTAAGGTGTGGCAGCTTTCCCCAAAATACACAACTTAATCTTCATGCCAAATTCTGCTAGGGAAGTGCATCTCTTCCCAAATTTGGAAGGAGGAGCAAGATTTGAACCAACTTTTTTGCATTTTCTGTTTTTTTTCTCTTTTAATTATACTTTACTTGGAGGCAATTATATTAAGCTATATCAAATTCATATTGATATCTACTATACTTACAAACAGATGATAGATTGAAACTATAGAGATAGATGATAAATGATGATGATAGATGATAGATAGATGATAGATAGATAGATAGATAGATAGATAGATAGATAGATAGATAGATAGATAGATGTTTTCATAGATTTTCATGGGTAGAGGTATGCAAGCTTTGGTGTATTCGGGTCTTTTCCCCGTGTAAGATTGAGAGTCCTAATCTACAAAAAACTAACCCTAGGACACACCATCTACCAGGGAAAAACACACACCAATCGCTACTTAAATGCACAATCACATCACCACCCTGCACAGATCCACTCAGTAGTCAAGACTCTCATCTCCAGAACCAAACGCCTAGCCAACAAAGACCACCTGAAAACTGAATTACACACTCTCACAAACGTATTAATCTCTAACGGATTCCAAAGAAACACAATTACCAACCTAATCCAAAGGGAGCCACCCCCCAAGAACCGAGACACAGAACAGGACAAAGGCATCGCCCTCCTCCCTTACATCAAAGGCACCACAGATAAAATCAGCAAAATTCTCCACAAACACAATATCAAGACAGCCTTTTGCACTGACCAAAAAATAGCCAACATCTTAAGAAACCCCAAAGACAAGATCCAGCTAGAAAACCAAGGAATCTATGAAATACCATGCAAAATCTGCCCAGCCACATACATTGGACAAACTAATAGGAGAATAAATGCACGCATTGCAGAACACAAGAACACACTCAGAAAAGAAGAAAAAACTTCCTCCCTTTTCCAGCACCTTAAAACAACAGGACACAACATTGACTTTGAAAGAACCAAATTCATCTCCAAAACTGAATACTTCAACAAGAGAATAATCATGGAAGCCATCGAAATAGAGAAACACCCCCATAACATGAATAAATGTGACGATACCTCCCGCCTACCAGACATCTGGAAACGAGCCCTAGTCAACAGAAGAGTCCCAGCCACGAAGATTAACACCGGACCCAAGATAACACATGGCACCATCACCAATCATCCTCACCAGATTCAAACCCAAACCCATCCCATAGACGAAATACAACCACCATCCAGAAGCCAGACCATGGCGGCATCACCAGCTGCTGCGCCCCCCTCCGATCCCCACACAAAACAAACTGACACACGCCATGAACACATGGCAAGACCTCAAACTCAGAGCCAAACCAAAGCCCAGGATGTGGCACCACAGCCATCTGCTCAGGACATTACATCAAAAAACTCAGGATCTCACAATATCAGAACTCAGGATGTTAACACATAGCCCATTACCCAAGTCGTTAAAACACAAAAGACTAATGGGCACACATCAAGGACCTCACCCACACAGGATGTTACAAAACAGCTGACTAATTTGCAAACATCAACTCAAGATGTAACAACACAGGCAACCAACCCGTTCACAGCAACAAAGCCAGCACCCCACACCTCCCCACCAGTATTTACAGAGAGATGGCAGCTCCGATCATGCTTTCCTTGCACACGCCGAAGACACCAGCCTGAAGATGACGAGTGGGACCTCGTTGAAACATCGCCAAGATACTCTCAATCTTACATGGGAAAAGACCCGAATACACCAAAACTTGCATAGATAGATAGATAGATAGATAGATAGATAGATAGATAGATAGATAGATAGATAGATAGATAATTATAACATTGTAATACATCAGGCTATATTATTAACATATCAAGTTAAATATTTGCAGGAGCATTAGAAAAAGGTAGAAGGTGGAAAAATAGGAAAGAAACCAGGAGTGAAATCCAGCAGGTTCTGACAGGTTCTGGAGAACCAGTAGTGGAAATTTTGAGTAGTTTGGAGAACGGGCAAGTACCACCTCTGACTGGTCCCAGAGTGGGGTGGGGATGGAGATTTTGCAGTATCCTTCCCCTGCCACATCCACCAAGCCACACCACATCACACCCACCAAGCCACGCCCACCAGTAGTAAAAAAAATTGAATTTCACCACTGAAAGAAACCATGTGAAATGTTCCTAATCACTATGAGTCAAAGGAAGAAATTTTATTTATTTTATTTCGTCAAGCATGTATTTTAGGACAGATACAGGTGTAAACGTAATTATAAATACATGAAAAAGATATGAATAAAAGAAAACATTAGGACAGGGACGGTAGGCACACTGCTGTGCTTATGCACACCCCTTACAGACCTCTTAGGAATGGGGTGAGGTCTATAGAAATGCCATGGAGCCAGTTTGTGTTAGCCCACTGAAGTTAGACCAGATTAGAAAACCAAAGCTATGAATGCTCCTACTTCTTTTATTATGAAGTTACAGTAATAGAAGTTTGCAAGTCTGAATGTGCTTCTCTCCTTTTGACCTTTATCTTAATGAGAACTGAAGAGGGTCCTGGCTTGAGATGCTTACTCAGGTTACATTTTTGTTCCAGACAAAGATTTCTTTTATCTTATTTATTGTTGTTGGTTGTGATTCTTCCTTCTGATCCTCAAGGTTGTGCCTACCGCCCTAAGCAGTTTGGAATTTCAACCAATTCTTAGTCTGCCAAGCAGTGAATCCCCCAAAGTCCATTTTAGAGGGATGAGGTCAAGACCCTCTTGGCTCACTGGTCTGATGGATTCTCTTGCAAATTACAGAACTGAAGAGTGGGGGGGAAAATAAAATGAAAAGCTTTCCCATAATATGAGTTTTTTATTGGATGAGGTTTTTTATTGGCCGACTTTTCTGAATTCAGTTTTATCTGATCTCTTTTGACTATTTCTATTGATATTCAAACATTAGAATGCTATGCCACTAGAATGCATGGGCATAGGGACATGGTGGCCCAGTGGCTAAGACACTGAGCTTGTCAATCGAAAGGTTGGCAATTCAGCGGTTCGAATCCCTAGTGACGCGTAACGGGGTGAGCTCCCGTGACTAGCACTTCGAAAGCAGGTCAAAAATGCAAGTAGAAAAATAGGGACCACTTTTGGTGGGAAGGGAACAGGGTTCCGTGCTCCTTTGGCATTTAGTCATGCCGGCCACATGACCACGGAGACGTCTTTGGACAGTGCTGGCGCTTTGGCTTTGAAACGGAGATGAGCACTGCCTCCTAGAGTCGGGAACGACTAGCACATATGTGTGAGGGGAACCTTTACCTTTACCTTTAGCATGGGCATTTTATAGATCTGTGAGAGACTATCAACCAATAATTTATTTATTTATTTATTTATTTATTAGTTCGATTTATATGCCGCCCTTCTCCGGAGACTCAGGGCGGCTTACAATGTGTTAAGCAATAGCCTTCATACTTTTGTATATACCTGCTTAGTAGGGCTTTCGGGGGCCCCTAAGCAGTGTTCTTTTTCATACAAAGTCAGCTTATTGCCCCCACAATCCGGGTCCTCATTTTACCTACCTCGGAAGGATGGAAGGCTGAGTCAACCTTGAGCCTGGTGAGATTTGAACTCACAGTAATTGCAGACAGCTGGCATCTAAGTGCTACTTAACAGCACTTTAGTCCGCTGCTCCACCAAGGCTCTTAGTTGCTTGCTCTTTCTGGCCAGTGGCAAATAACAGTTGGTTGGTCAATGCTCACTTGCCAGCTGACAATTGGTGAAGACCTGCACTTACACTCGTTCCTTTCTTGCTTCTAAAGAGCGGCATAAATCACTATTGTTTCCACTTGTTTCTGTTTTTTTACTGTGACGGCAAGCTTAGCCGTCTTCCAGATTCTTAATGGCTGCATGCTGTCAATCTGGGATTTGGGATTCTTTGCCTAATCATGCCAGCACACACACAAGCAGCATCATGGGCTGAAGGACAGAAGGGAGTAAAGAGGTGTTCCAGCATGAAGTTGCTCCATGTGGGGAAATGACATAGGCCAGACTAAAAAGATAAAGGTTCCCCTCGCACATATGTGCTAGTCATTCCCAACTCTAGGGGGCAGTGCTCATCTCCATTTCAAAGCCGAAGAGCCAGTGCTGTCTGAGGACATCTCCGTGGTCATGTGGCCGGCATGACTAAACACCAAAGGTGCACGGAACACTGTTCCCTTCCCACCAAAGGTGGTCCCTATTTTTCTACTTGCATTTTTTAATGTGCTTTCAAACTGCTAGGTTGGCAGAAGCTGGGACAAGTAACGGGAGCTCACCCCATTACGTGGCACTAGGGATTCGAACCATTGAACTGCCAACTTTTCAATCAACAAGCTCAACATCTTAGCCACTGAGCCACCCTAGGCCAGACTAGTGAAGTCCTTATCTATAGGTTCCCAAGAGAATGCAATCAGGCTGGGGAGATTCTTGTAAAACAGGCAAGCAGCAATAAAGTAACTGCTGTAGCCGATCCACAGAATTGCTTTGGATCCTTGTGCTGGAAAACAGAACTATCATGAGATCTGAAGAGTTGGGAATTGAGACATGCCAACTATCTTCTAAAGAGTTCAGAGGTTTTTGAAGGAGGCCTCCCTGAATTATGTCATACCTCAAAATGGCATTTCCTTGGATATAGTTACCTAGGTTACTATGCACATTATGCTCTTCACAAGCAGGTACCGTATTTTTTGGAGTATAAGATGCTCCGGACTATAAGACACACCTACGTTTTTTGGTGAGGAAAACAAAAAAAAGCAATCTTCTTCTGCCTCCCAGCAATTTTGCCTGGTTGCAGCAAACAGCAAACAGCCTGCTTTACTTTCATTTTCGTTTTCAGCATAGCTTGATTAGCACAAGAAAAAAAATCTGCTTCAGCAATTTACCTCCTTACAGCAAGCAGCAGAGGCAAAACAGGTGAAAGCAAAAAGCTGAGAGTCAGGAGGCCGATCCAATCAACTTGTGCTAATTAGGCTGTGCTGAAGCTGAAAGGAGCTTTTTCTTGCTGCTGGCTGCAAGGAGGTAAATTGTTGGGAGGCAGAGGCCAAAGGGTGGGGCCAGTGGATGGGCGGGGCTACATTCGGTGTATAAGACGCACCTAAATTTTCACCCCCTTTTAGGGGGGAAAAATGATGTGTCTTATACGGTACATAATAACTCGTATAGAGGTAGACCAGGATGTGCCCAAGAGAACCATTAAGCCATATTAACCTGACTTTAAATGGTAAATGATTCATAATAATTTTAAACTCCAAATGAGCATGTAAAGATATTCCATAGTTGGAGAGTCTAATTTCATTAAAACTGAAAAATTATACCTGCTAAGTACCTCAATCTTACACAAATCTATGGAGAGTCAAACTTTATTTTAAAAAGAGATTGCAGGTAGTCCTCAATTTACAACAATATAGTTAGTGACTGTTTGAAGTTACAACAGCACTGTAAAAGTGACTTATGACCATTTTTCACACTTATGCCATTGCAGTATCCCCATGATCACGTGATGAAAATTCAGACACTTAGCAACTGAGTCCTATTTATGTCCGTTGCAGTGTCCTGGGGTCATATGATCACTTTCTGCAACCTTCTGACAAGTAAAGTCAATGGGGAAAACAGATTCACTTAACAACCATGTTGCTAATTTAACAACTGCAGTGATTCACTTAACAAATGTGGCAAGAAAAATCATAAAACGGGGCAAAGCTTATTTAACAAATTTATCAATTAGCAACATACATTTTGGACTCAATTGTGGTCGTAATTCGAGGACTAACTGTATCTTAAAATTTGTATGTTAAACAAAACAAGACAGATTTTTTGTTTTAATACAGGTGGTCACGTTAAAGATTTTAGCATGTTTTTCTCTTCTACCACATTGTCTGAACTGCCACCCAAATCAGTATTCTCTCTGTGTGGGAAAGTTTAATTTCATTCTAGCTTGTCAAAACCAAAAACCAAAAAAAAAAGCATCTGACTTTCACTTCTTCAAGTTTGATGTTTAAGCAATTTGATGAGGCCAGCATTCAATTTTTTACACTTTATTAGATTCAATATAATATACTTATATTCACTATAAAATACTTGTTGGGGGGAGGGGGAACCAGAGTAAACTAATGTCTTTTGATCCTATAATTAATGTCAGACAAGAAGAAGGAATTTAGAATACTCAGACATGACTTACGAAATAAAGACTGTGATGGGGATCTATATTTATAAGCACCTTCTAAAGTTTTCCCAATTGCAATGTATGGCTGTGAAAGTTGGACCATAAGAAAGGCTGAGCGCCAAAGAATTGAGGCCTTTGAACTCTGGTGCTGGAGAAGACTCCTGCGAGTCCCTTTAATCACTGCAAGGTGATTAAACCGCTCAGTCCTAGAGGAGATCAAGCTTGACTGCTCTTTAGAAGGCCAGATCCTGAAGATGAAACTCAAATCCTTTGGCCACCTAAGGAAAAGGAAGGACTCACTGAAGAAGAGCCTAATGCTGGGAAAGATTGAGGGCAAAAGAAGAAGGGGACGGCAGAGAACGAGGTGGCTGGATGGAGTCACTGAAGCAGTCGGCGTGAGCTTAAATGGACTCCAGAGGATGGTAGAGGCCAGGAAGGCCTGGAGGAACGTTGTCCATGGGGTCACGATGGGTTGGACACAACTTCGCAACTAACAACAACAACAAAAGATATGAACCATCAACACCCAGAATTACCCAGCCAACTAAAGTCTTGCTAAGGATTCTGGGAATTGAATGCCACATCTCTAGAAGATTTCTCACTTTGGGGATAAAAACAACAACATCCAGTTAATTTTTCTTGCTATTAATTTTCTCTTTTTCCAGAACATTTACTTTTAAATTTAGTTGCCAAGTGGGTTAAGTAAGAAAGGCAGTAGTAAACATGCATTTTTTTTTCTTTTTGGATTTTATCTCCTTCTCATAAGCAAGCTGAGCACACTTCCAAATAACTAGTCATTAGCTATTGTAGGAAGTTGACATGCTGAGCCTCATAAGTTTTGGGGGGAAATGCCCACCTTTCGAGATCAAAGAAAAAAGATGGGAATTTTCTAGGAAACTGAAAGGAGGTAGCCAAGAGGAGATCTGAAGTACCCTTCCCATTCATGGTGCCCATGAATGCAGTTTCCAAGCAGGTAGGTTTCCTAGAAATGTCCTGTTAGGGAAGATCACCACAGGCAAGTCTTCATTTCTCAAGATGTAACTGAGCTTTCTTGAATTAATTGTAAATCTGTCTTGACCATTGGACAATGCCTCTGAATGGGAAGAAAATGGAACCTGTGGTATGTACGTCATCATCAGGAGACATAAAGCCAAGAATCACCTGAGGCTGATCAAACACAGGGACCACCTGAGCAGCTGGAGATGTCAGGTGAGGATGAAACCAAGGTTCCCAGCCCCTGCTCTCCGAGTAGAAAGGAAAGCAGACCAGTGACTTCTATGGGACTCCTTACCAAGCAATGGAAGAAATCTCTTGATTAGAGACAATTTGGCTCATGCCTGATTTAAGAGGCAGTACTGACTGATGAGCCTTATTGGAAGCTGTCCTACCTTTGGCTTTTGTGTGATATGTGTGTAGAGTCTTCTTGTGAAATTCTGCTCTTTGGACTGGCTGATATCCCTGAACTGAATCTTGGAACTGTGACTGGATTTGGACTATTGTTCTGTATGCTCCTGTTAAAGAAAACCTATTCAGGTAAGCTTCTTTCAGATCCTGTGTTTTGCATTCCTTACTTGTTGTTATTTCCTTGATCTTAAGTAAACTACTAATTGCCATAGCAAGTGAATATGTTCTTTACATTTGAAATCAGAAGCAGTACAGAGTCATTGTTAAGTCCCCTAGCAATAACCAAGAAAGCTATGCTTTCATAGTCTTGGAATTCAGGTTTCTTACAAGGAAAAAGATGCTTGGATAAGATAAATGGATATTTGTAAACTTTAGCTATTCATTTATCAGCAAGTGTGCCAAGGCAGATCTTGATTCATTGATTGATTGCATTTATATTTTTATATTATATATTATTATGGTTGGTTGTACAGTCAGCCAGATGTTTAGACTGGGTTTGGCATTTTTATCTACCTATTATTTATCTACCTGTTCTATCTATCCAAAGGATTTGGGATGGGCAGATATTGATATTTGACAGTGCTAAAGTTATTGTCACAGAATGTAAGCTGTTCTGAATAAAGCTGCCTTATGCAATTGACTGACAGTGATTTTTGTCAATGCCAATAGCATTCAAGTGATGCTCCAGTTGTTTTAGAATTGCACACAAGGGGTTTATGTTCATTGTACAGTCAGCCAGATGTTTAGATAAGTTTGACATTTTTATCAACCTATCGAGTCTTTCACAAGCATCTGAGAAAGGCAGATGTTGTTTGAGGATGTTTAAAGTTGTCATATGATATAAGCTGCTCCAAGTAAAGCTATATTTTGCTATTGACTGATTTTGTCAGTGCTGGTTCAGGAGGTGCTCCAGTTGTTTTAGGACCCCCTCCCCCCCCCCAAGGTGGTTGCTACTATTGGCATTATCTTTGCTCTCTTTTGCTATATTTGTTCTATTTCAGGGGTGCTATTCAGCAGGTTCTGGAGAACCGGTAGTGGAAATTTTGAGTAGTTTGGAGAACCTTATATTATAGACATTATAGCCGGGGTGGCGGTGGAAACCCCCAGACTTATTGTTATGGGGGATTTTAACCTGCCATCTGCTGGTGAGATGTCGGAGACAGCTCGGAAGTTCATGGCTTCCATGATGGCCATGGACCTGACCCAGATAGTTCAAGGCCCCACCCACTGGAAAACAAGCTTAAAGAGGCACCAAGAACCCAATAGTTCAACCTTGAATTGCATATATTATCTACTTTAAAACCAGATTGAATCTATTTAGTTTTTTGACATCAGCCAAAATCTAGTTCTAGTAGATTAGCTGGATGTTAGATAAATAGTGGTTTGATGTAATCGGAGAATCAACCTTCCTTATCTGACAATATTGAGTGAAGCCTTAAGTCAGTTATGGCTAACCTTTTCCGGACTGAGTGCCCAAAGCACGCACACGCTTGATCCCCCAAAATGTAATGCGTGCACAGTCCCTGCACACATGCCCTGCCCCCCGCATGTGCATGCAACCCCACACATGCACCCCGCTCCTGTGCATTAACACACGACCCTCCCTCACACTCCCCACACCCCCCATGCACGCGTTGTGGAGCTGAACTGGGGTGACAGCTCGTGTACCATTAAAAAGGGCGCATAGGTTCGCCATCACATTCCCAAGCTTTGCACCATTATGTAGGTTAATAGTTTGGATAGAGTGTGTGAAAAACACAGCCAGTGTGTCTTATTATTTGGGGCTTTGGGCTTAATATATTGCATCAATCCAGACAGTAGATTTATGTTTTCCTTTGATGGAAATATGGAGACATTCAAAATATAAGAATGTGCCACGAAATTACAAACTGGGAAGTTGCCTCTTGCCGTCCTTGTAAATTTTGTTGCTCTACCATCTATCTTACTTGGGTATTGTCCCCCCTCCCTGATTGATAACACTTTCTTCATTGCTAAGGCAAATCCATGGGACCTATTTGGAACCTGCAAAGCTCTTTGCTGCCATTCAGTTCTCATCTCGATTTTTGCATCCCAAATTTAGAAGTCCTACCAGATCCATTCTTGGAAATAAATTTAGTACTAGTACTTGTCCCCTTGTTTTGCAGAGTGCTGGCTTCCCATTGTTACTCTTAATTAAAATAATGTATTTTAATTAAAATAATGTACTTTAACATTGCTTGGTGTGCCTGTTAGAAGCTGCCCCAAGTGCCCCCATTGCTGTCCTGTTCATGCAGGCAATAGTACAGGGCACCAATTATCTTTGTATAAAGCTCCATCTTGGACTCTGAACTGCATTTAGCTTTGATTTGCCTAAATCTCTTGACCCTCACTTTGATAATGGAACGGAGATTTTGGACAAGTTTTATTAAAGTACATTTATTTAATCTAAGGGTGTCCAGCCATGGCAACTTTAAGACATGTGGATTTCAACTCCCAACATGGCTGGCTGGGGAAGTCTAGCAATTGAAGTCCACAAATTTTAAAATTGCCAAGTTTGGACACCCCTGATTTAATCACTATGATACTTATTATTAAATGTAAAACAAAAATGCTAGTACAACAGGGGACAAATATCAAGAAGGGAATTGGGAGTTTTTATTTATTTATTTATTTTTAAATTTGTATACCGCCCTTCTCCCTGAGGACTCAGGGCGGTGAACAGTCAAGGAAAAGCATAAACTACAAACATTAAAATACAAGTTGCAGTGGCGGTGGTGGAGTGTGAGATTTATTTTATTTTATTTTCGTCAAGCATGTATTTTATGACAGATACAAGCATAAACATCATTATAAATACATGAAAAGGATACGAATAAAAGAAAACATTAAGACAGGGACGGTAGGGAGTTTCATTTTGAGCAGAGGATTTGAGTACTCTTCTAGTAAAATACCTCTGGACCCTCTTTAATGTATTGATGTCTGAAATACGGTGAAGGTTCCAGGCAGGTGAGGTAGTATTCAAGGATAGGTCTGGCAAAGGTTTTATATCCCCTAGTTTGAAGTATAGCGTTACCAGAGAGAAAACTTTGCAAAATAAGATTGACAACTCTTAATGCCTTTTTTGCAATGATGTTACAGGGAGCTCTGGGACTTAGATCTTTTGAAATGAGTACTCCTAGGTCCTTGACAGAGTGTGGGTCAACTTTTAGATCGTTTCCAGCCAGCAAATATTTGATGTTCATATTTCTATTGCCAATGTGCAGGACTGAGCATTTGTTAGCAGAGCTTTGGAGTTGCCAATTGTTTGACCATTCAGATGCATAGTCTAGGTCATTTTGAAGGCTAGTAGAGTTGCCTGTGGTGTTGAATAATTTAACATCATCGGCAAAGAGGATACAGCTGCTTATAATTTGATCACAAAGGTTGTTGATATAAAGCAGAAAGAGTGTTGGACCTAGAACGCTGACTTGGGGAACACCGCTGTTAACAGGTGCAGAATTTGATAGGGCGCTGCCTATTTTGACCACTTGTTGCCTGTTTGACAGGAACACAGCTATCCAATTATGTAGGGGGTCCAGAAATGCCAAAGATTTTAGTTTCAGAACTGGTTTGTCATGCACTACTGAATCAACAGCTTTACAGAAGTCTATGTAAATTGTGTCTATTGATATGCAGCGTGGGTTCCAGACAGATGAGCTGTGTTCAAGAATTGGTCTGGCAAAAGTTTTGCATGCCCTAGTTTGCAGTTCAATATTACCGGAGAAGAAGCTATGCAAGATTAGGTTAACAACTCTGAATGCTTTTTTTAGCAATGCCGTTACAGTGAGCTCTACTTAGATCATTTGAGATGAGTACTCCAAGGTCTTTGACAGAGTGAGTGTTGTCTGTTAGGTCGTATCCATCCAGCTTGTATTTTGTGTTCTGATTTATTTATTTATTTATTTATTTATTTATTTATTTATTTATTTATTTATTTATTTATTTATTGCCAATGTGTAAAACAGCATTTGTTGGTTGAGATTTGGAGTTGCCAATTGTTTGACCATTCTGACACATAGTCAATGTCTTTTTGTAGAGTAGCTGCACTGTCAGTGTTTGTCAGTGTCACAAAAGAGATTTGTGACTCAGTTTCCCCTTCTGAAAAAAAACTTGTCAAGAGGGGCAGCCAGAGTGTCTTGCACAACAAATTGCTGAGC
The DNA here is from genome assembly GCF_059756535.1 of Pantherophis guttatus. Lineage (NCBI taxonomy): Eukaryota > Metazoa > Chordata > Lepidosauria > Squamata > Colubridae > Pantherophis > Pantherophis guttatus. The sequence continues at coordinate 22,359,813 of NC_142072.1, read as the reverse complement.
AAGCTTCCTTGGCATTCTCTCATTAAAACAAGGGCATCAGGCTAAGTCCCTGCAATCACTGTTGTCTTTTGCCAATAATTTGTTCAACTAATAGCCCAAACATTTTGAATGTCTCTTCAGCGTGCAGCACAGTAATTGAATTTCTAATTTATTCCATCCAGATATAATTAAAATAAGTATTATCTCAATTATTTATAGCTGGCAAAGTGGCCGTACGCTCAGAGAAAGGAAGATGAAGTTATAGATTTAGTTTTCCCCTTCCCACCCACAGAGAAGCTTGGCGGGATTTTCATGAGACGTGCAAAGGTGGAAGAAGAGAAGAAAGAATGCAGGGTGCTTTGCTTAGTTTGGATTAGAAGAAGGATGGGGTTTGTAGTACAATAGGTTTGGAAACTGACCAATAGAGAAAGGCTTTTCTTAAACATCTGCACTAACTTGCTTCCCACAAACAACCAATTTCTGTAGTCCTCAACTTACAACACTTCATTTAGTGACCATTCAAAGTTACAATGGCACTGAAAAGAGTGTTTTATGACCAGTTTGCACATTTACAAACATTCCAGCATCCCCTTGGTCATGTGGTCAAAATTCAAATGCTTAGCACCTAGCTCATATTTATGACAGCTACAACGTCCAGGGCTCATGTGATCATCTTTTCTAACACTCTATGGGGAAACCAGATTTACTTAACAATCATGTTACTAACTTAACAACCGCCATGATTCACTTAACAACTGTGGCAAGAAAGGTCATAAAACCTCCCTTTAACAAATGTTACAGGTAGCAACATAACATTTGGGCTCAATTGTGATCATAAGCCAAGAGTTACCTATAAAATGTAGTCAACCAACAGTGTCAGTCTGTAACCCTAACCCTCCAAGAATATTGGAGGGTTTGCAGAAAGGGAGTGTAGGAGAATTTTACCAGAAATACCTTTGAACATTTTTAAATTTTGTCTTATGAATTTGGGGGTTTTAAAATTCATTCTCTGAGCCAATTATTTAATTGTATTTTAACAGTTTTTTAACATTTGTATTATATGTATTTTATTTGGCTGTTCACCGCCCTGAGTCCTTCGGGAGTAGAGCAGTATACAAATTTAATTAAATAATAATAATAATAATAATAATAATAATAATAATAATAATAATAATAATAAAGATGAGACAGTCAACCACCTGATCAGTGGGTGCAGCAAAATTTCACAAACTGACTACCTACAACGCCATGACCGTGTTGCTAAGATTATTCACTGGAAATTGTGCCAGAAGTTTGGATTTGAGTACAGCAAAAACCACTGGGAACATCAGGTTGAGAAAGTTTTAGAGAATGAGAAACTCAAGATCTTGTGGGACTTTAGGATTCAGACTGACAGGCACTTGGTCCACAACACGCCTGACATAACAATAGTTGAAAAGAAAAAAGTATGGTTCATTGACATTGCAATACCTGGTGATGCACGGATTGAAGATAAGCAGCAAGAAAAAGTCACAAAGTACTGGGACTTGCAAATTGAAGTTGAGCGACTGTGGAAAAAGAAATCGTGTGTTGTCCCAATTGTAATTGGAGCCCTTGGAGCAATACCCAAAGGGCTACCCCGCTATTTAGAAATTCTAAATTTGCCAGACTTGAACATTTTGACTCTGCAAAAAACCACCTTACTCGGAACAGCTTACATCCTCTGATGATACCTTAACAGTTCCTAGGTCCTTGGTTAGGACTCGAGCTGCTGAGCTATTAACCAGCCTCAAAGGATGTGAATCTCACTAAAGATTAACCAATAATAATAATAATACAACAACCATTGACCAGGACTTCGTTACAATGAAGGACACCTTGTTTTATTGGTACCTCCGAAGACAAACACAGGATGTAATGGTACATGGGAAAGACATTGAGCTGGGTCAAAGAAATTATGCCTAGGGGATGATCAGATAAGAGAGGACATGGTCTCTATAGAACAGGTAAAGAAAGAATCACTAGATTCTTTCTCTACCTGTTTTCTCTACCTAGACTCTCTCTACCTAGACTTTCCTAGACTCTCTACCTAAACATTCTCTACCTAGACTCACTAGAATGTATCTAGTGAGGTAATAGGGGCTTATTATGAGGTGATTTTTTAAAAAAGGGACATGGTGGCTCAGTGGCTAAAATGCTGAGCTTGTCGATCAGAAGGTCGGCAGTTCAGCAGTTTGAATCCCTAGTGCCGTGTGACAGAGTGAGCTCCCATTACTTGTCCCAGTACTTCTGCCAACCTAGCAGTTCAAAAGCAGGTAAAAAATGCAAGTAGAAAAATAGGGACCACCTTTGGTAGGAAGGTATGAGTGTTCCGTGGGTCTTTGGCGTTGAGTTATGCCGGCCACATGACACGGAGATGTCTTTGGACAGCGCTGGCTCTTCGGCTTTGAAACGGAGATGAGCACTGCCCCCTAGAGTTGGAAACGACTAGCACGCATGTGAGGGGGGAACCGTTACCTTTACCTTTATGAGGTAATAGGGCAGAGAGAGCCAGTTTGGTGTAATGTTAAAGGCACCAGTCTAGAAAGTGAGAGCTCTGACCTCTAGTCCAGGTTAAGGCATGAAGCCAGCTGGATGATCTTGGGCCAGTTGTACTTTCTCAACCTTAGGAAGAAGATAAGGCAAACCATTTTTGAAAATACTGCCAAGAAAAATGCAGGAACTTATTCAGGGAGTTATAAGGAATCAAGGTTGAGTTCAAGTTACAAAACATGAATGGAAAAAAATTGGATTAAGGACTTCTTAGCCTGACCTCCAAAATTCTCTTTCAGATGTTAAAGACTGCAAGTGGCTCACAAGTAAAGGGTTGCCCTCTGAATAAATAGTAGATAGCAACTAAGATAGCAACTAAGATTGAATGAGATGTACCCAAATTAGTGGGTGAGGGGTTCTTTCCATGGACGTTTTCCATCTTGTAAAGTATTATCTGATTTCACTGACATCCAAACAGTCTTTGGAAGTTTATAGATATAAACATCGGCCTGGTGATTTTACCACCTTCATTCCCAAAATTATTATAAAGAGTTATAGATTGGAAAGATACATGAATTGGCCTGGATCCCATTCAGTTGGTCAAATCAGGCTCTTTGGCAGCTGCCTGAAACTGAAATGGATTCTTTTCTAAGGGCAATTAGCACAAACTTCTCTTTAACAAGATTTATTGAGAAGAAAGGACGTGGTTGCAAGAATTGCAGCAATTGAACAATTTCCCCTTTAGAACTAATTTATTCTGTGTACAGCAGGGCAAAGACTTCTTAATTGTCTTTTAGCAACCTTTCAGTGATCTGGTACAAATGCAGATCTTTTTACTCTTAATAGAGAAGTTCGTAGTTGGTTGTTCGCCTAAGAGTTTCCTGAATCTTATCATCAGTTTGGAAAACTACGGATCAATTTGATTCACATGATCAGTCCAGTTTGAATTGTTGATTCATTTCAGACTTTCAGTTCATTTGATTTGAATATTCAAGGACGATTAGACTGAATTCCCAAACCAGACAGATTGAATTCAGGTTGGTTTATAGTATAAAAATGCATATAGTACCTTACTGAAGTTGTCAAACAATCTAAGCTGAACTTGATGAGTTCAATCCATTTGAATCAAATGGGCAATGCAATGTGAAAAGCTGGCTCAACAATTTTATTGAATGCCTTTAAAACTTAATCTCTAATGTAGACTTTGTATATTTCCAATGGACCATCCATTTTGAAATGGAAGAGTGAGCAATAGTCCGAAATGTGCGTATGTGTGTCTCACTTACTTTGGTCATGTCGTGTGGGAGAATTCCCTGGAGAAAGCAATTATTTTTGGAAGGGTTAGTGGTAAAAGGAAACCAGGCCAAGCTGCCAAAGAACATGGTGGCTGGACACCATCAAAGCTGACAACAGTATAGAACAGAGTATAGAACAACTCCAAAAAGCAGTGCAAGATCAGACAATGTGGAGAGACCTGGCCCATAAAATTACCAAGAAATGAACACGACTGAATGGATGAAGTGTGTGTACATAGACATGCATATACACAAACATATATCCCAATTTTATAATATCTAATTAGAGCAAAAGGTTGGCTTTGGGATGGTATATCAGACACCATACTTTAAAAACCAGGTAGAACCAAAAATGAGCAGGCCATGTCAAATAATTTCATTCCCATATGACTAATTCATATGTTTATCAAATGTCTTCTTAATAAACTTGATGATAACATTTGGAATAGCTTGGGAAGACATATCTAACTTCATTTGGAGGTGGGGGGAAGCATAGCTTTGAGACCTCAAGTCTGTTCGAGAGAGAGTCTAAAGTCTCTAGACCTGTGATGGCAAATCTATGGCATGCATGCCACAGGTGGCATGCGTAGCCATATTCGTGGGCACGTGAGCTCAGCTCCGATTTTCAGGCCTTTTGGGCCCACCAGAAGTAGGGAAACAGGCTGTTTCCTGCCTCCGGAGGCCTCGGGGTGGTGGAGAGGGCTCATTTTTCTCTCTCACCAGAGCCTCCAGAGCCTTTCTAGGAGTCTGGGGAGGGCGAAAACGGCCTCCCTCCCGCCCCGGAGGCCCTCCGGAGGTCGAAAATGGCCCGTTTGCCAACTTCCGGTCCCAGCAATCAGGGTCGACCTGCAGCTGGCATGCTTGGGCATTGTCTATGTGCAAGGAGTTAACAGAATCATTCTGGAAGTTTATTTACTGAAAATTTTGCTACTCACACTGTGAACTATTTTAGCTATCAGCATTTTCCAGATTTTGAATATCAAATGCGGCATTCTCCAGCTTGGTGGTACCTCAGTATTTTGGACTCCGATTACCATATTCCACAGCCAGAACATTCTGACTGGCTCTGATCTAGATTAATATTGCCAAATAAGTTCAGACCAAAGCTTTTGCTTTGTGGTATACCTCTGTACCTCCCCACTGCATTTCTGAACTGGAGTTCACAGAATTTAGCTGGCATTGCTCTCTTCTTCAGTTTTAATCACCCTGAGACAGTTACACTCCATAATGTGTGAAATTGTATGGGTGTTATCTAGCCATGGGTAAAGCTATAGAGCTGATAATGGTATTTCAGTAAATAAATGAGCTTTTAAATATTTGACCCAGGAAGCACCTTATATTTCTTGCTTAAATGTAAAAGTCAAATGAAACAACTGCAAAGAAGGAGGAAGAAGAAAATTCAGAAAAATAACTTGCTAAATTCAGTGGCGAGTCCAGACTGGTATAAAGAAAATCCATACTTCTCAGAGGTTAGATAAAATTGATTGAAAAGCTGGTTGCCTGTGGTTGCAAATTAAGAGAAAACACGTAGCACTCATGTGCATGTATGCATGTTTTTTATGAAAGACTGGGATTAAGTAGAAGTCCTCTCAAATACTGTAAGAACATGCAAGAAGAGGGGAGGGGAAAGAGGGGAGAGGGGAGGAGAGAGGGGAGAAGAGAGGGGAAGAGAGAGGAGATAAGAGACTAGAGGAGAAGAGAGGCGAGAGGAAAGAAGAAAAAATTGAAATTTTGCTTCATTGCTCAGTAAAACACTGAAATTTCAAGAGGGAAGAAAGGAGTAACATTATTAGTTGCATGAAGATCAGCCACAATCTGATTTAAATTGTGTAATTCACATTAGGTGTTGGGTTCATTCTGAATGAATGCTTCAAAACGATTTGGAAAATTGAGTCCATTTGATCTGATTTTTCTACCTGATTTTTTGGGGGGAAAAAAGGTTCTGCATTCTGAGTCAGCAAGTTGATTGAAACACACCCAATTTTATCTGACATTTGAATTTAACTGTCTGAGGCAATTTGATTCAAATGTTCAACATATCAGTCATGAACTAAATCTCTGAATTGTTGCCCTAGGAGATAGCCAGCTGAATTTTAATTATTTTATTTTTTTTAAATATTTATGGAGCTTGCATCTTGCCACAATTGAATGACTCTGGGCAGCACCCAAGGAATATAGTAAAATAACAATTAAAACATCTTTCATTAATGATAATGAAAATGAAAAGTAATAAAAATAATAATTGTGCTACATGGTAAATCAAGAATATATCCTCTGAAATAATGTACTTTTCAGTAACATCTTGAATGCCAGCGAGGAGGCGGCACAGCAAATCTCTAAGAGGTGGTTAATTGTATTTGATGCTGTTTCAGTTAACTTTCATAATACAGTGGTACCTCGGTATTTGACTGCTTTGAAAATTGTTCAGTTTGGTACTCAACACATTTGGAGGAGAAAATTTTGTCCTCGTACTCATCATTTGTTCGGTACTCAATGTTTGAGCTAGAAGTTGGCGTTGGTTATCTCATGCCTCACTATTCCTTACTGAAATAATTTGTTTGGTACTCATCATTTTTGATACTTGTCACACTTACTTGATATTACTTGATGCTTGAACTGCAGAAAAACAATGGCTACCAACCTGCCTTCCATGGAGGACCTGTATACTGCACGAGTCAAAAAGAGGAACTGTGAAAATATTTACAGACCCCTTGCATCCTGGACATAAACTGTTTCAACTCCTACCCTCAAAATGACGCTATAGAGCACTGCACACCAGAACAACTAGACACAAGGACAGTTTTTTCCCGAACACCATCACTCTGCTAAACAAATAATTCCCTCAACACTGTCAAACTAGTTACTAAGTCTGCATTACTATTAATCTTCTCATTGTTCACACCACCCATCTTCTTCCACTTATGACTATATGACTGTTATTTTGTTGCTTGTATCCTTATGATTTATATTGATATTGTTTCCTGATTGCTAATTTGTACCCTATGACTATCATTAAGTATTGTACCTTATACTTCTTGATGAACGTATGGTATCTTTTATGTACACTGAGACAAATTCCTTGTGTGTCCAATCACACTTGGCCAATAAAAAAATTCTATTCTATTCTATTCTATTCTATTCTATTCTATTCTATTCTATTCTATTCTATTCCATTCCATTCCATTCCATTCCATTCCATTCCATTCCATTCCCCTGGAACCAATAAATGAGAAGTCCAAAGGTACCAGTGTACATCAATTGTGGTGTATGTCCCCCAATATCTTTGGTAAGCTAATCATATCTTTTGGTTTGTTAAAAAGGAAAAGAAAAACAAATATTTATTCTGAGGCCTCACAGGATTCTTTTGTCCTTTTCTGTCCAACAGTTAGCTGTTGTTTTCTTAAATTTGCTTCCTAATAGGACTTAATAGTAGTGAGCTTTATTTTATTTTTTTCTTCTGAAGTAAGCAATGGTGTGAAAGAAGAAAAAAATCCTGTTGCGTTTTCTTTATGATTTTCTAGAGTTACCATGAAGAACAGTGTGTGTAGTTCTGGAGAGATTCCAGACTTCCTTTGAACAGATCTGCTGAATATTAACAGGGAAAATCCTATTAATGAGTTTTCCACAGAAGGATTAGCCTTCCCAAGGAACCTGAGAAATGGGGGAATATGTTGCAGTTATTATTGACAGCTTTTTATAACACATGGAAGAGCAGAGATGGAAGCTTACTTTAAGTCCATGTCATAAGATGAAATCCTTGCTGGATGATCTGTATTCCTTTCCCCTACCAGTGCTCTGTTTTTCAAGGAACCTCTGCATTCAGGCCATCTATTCACACAATCAATTAACCTGATCAGTTACAAGCCAGCAATCATTTGCAATCATAGAACTCGCTAAGCACAACCGGTAGTAAAACAGACAAGTTTTTCTGTGCAGAATACAGATTGTTTGGTTAATTTATGGTTCAGGATATAGTGCAAACCCACCTTGTAGTGATTCAGTAAGCAGGCCTGATAGCAAAGTCAATGGGGAAGCCAGTTTCACTTAACAACCATCTTATTAGCTTAACTGCAGCGATTCACTTAACAGCTATGGCAACCAAGGTCATAACATGGAGCAAAAGTCATTTAACAACTGTCTTGCTTAGCAGTGGCAATTTTGGGCTCAGTTGTGGTTGTACATCAAGGACTACCTGTAGAAGGAAGTACAAGAAAACAAGTAACAGTACAGACATAGACATGGACACATGAAAAAAAATTGGCACAAATAAAAGGAGATAAATAAGCAAAACATAGCCATAAACACATAGAATGAGTACATATAAATGGGGACAGTAGGACAGGGACGGTAGGCACGCTGATACACTTATGCACGCCCCCCTTAGGGACCTCTTAAGAAACATGAAAGGTCCATGGTAGACAGTTTAAGGTAGAAGGTATGGGGGATTAGCGAGACTAACAACAGGAGCCTTGGTAGTACAGTGGTCTAAAGCACCCTGTTATTAAGACCAGCTGCCTGCAATTACTGCAGGTTCGAATCTCGCCAGGCTCAAGGTTGACTCAGCCTTCCATCCTTTCTAAGGTAGGTTAAATGAGGACCCAGTTTGTGGGGGCAATAAGCTGACTTTGTATAAATATACAAAAGGATGAAGGCTATTGCTTAACGCATTGTAAGCTGCCCTGAGTCTCCGGAGAAGGGCAGCATATAAATCAATTTTTTTTTTAAAAAAAAAGGATCAGCTAGAGTGTTCCAGACATTTACTACTCTATTGCAGAAGTCATATTTCCTACAATCAAGATTAGAGCAAATTACATTGAGTCTGAATCTATTGATAGCCCTTGTGTTATTATGGTTGAAATTAAAGTACTCATTTACAGGTAGGACATTTTGGTAAATAATCTTATGAACTAAGCTTATGTCGGAACGTAGATGGCGTAGTTCAAGGCTATCCAGGCCTAAAATTTCAAGCCTGGTGGGATAGGGAATTTTATTTCGAGCAGAGGATTTGAGGACTCTTCTAGTAAAATATCTCTGGACCCACTCTATTGTATTGATGTCTGAAATACAGTGAGGGTTCCAGGCAGGTGAGCAGTATTCAAGGATAGGTCTGGCAAAAGTTTTGTATGCCCTCGTTTGAAGTATAGCATTACCAGAGAGAAAACTTCATAAAATAAGATTGACAACTCTTAAAGCCTTTTTTGCAATGACGTTACAGGGAGCTCTGGGGCTTAGATCTTTTGAAATGAGTACTCCTAGGTCCTTGACAGAGTGTGGGTCAACTTTTAGATTTTAGATCATGTGCGTGCCCAAAAAAGCCTTTAGGACCACATGATTTAAATGTTCTATCTTCTTTTCCACATTCTTTTTTCCACTTTTTTCCCCACCTTTTCCAGTGAGAAAGGCAGAGTCAGAGAAAAAAGAAAGAGAGAAGGACTCTGTCTGAATTATTTTAAATGAAAAATATCACTAATCATGACTTGGGTTGCACCCAACCTTCCGTTGTTGCCCTCACTGTTCCACCACTAATAACCTCAGTCCTATTAATCTACTGGATAGTACAAACATCACCGTTGCATGACCTATGAGGTCAGCAGGTACATTATGAAATCTACCAAGCCAATTCATAATTGACCTCTTCCTAGATTTGACTTTCAGTTCCTTTGACTAAGTTTATTATGATCATATTTGAACTGGGGCTCCTCTGAACATGGTGTAGCTTTTTAAGCACGTTGTTTATTTTCAAAGTTGACATTTGTGCTTTTATCCAATTTTTTTAAAAAAGAGATGAACCAGCACCTGAGTTGATTATGCTAGATAAGGGCCTCAAAGGCTAGTTACAGAGTCACAGTTCAAATTTTCTTACTTTCCTTGGTAAAATGGAACCCAGCCTGCATTTCATATCTGTGTTGAGTTTCAGCTATTAAAAAAAAAATAAATCAATGCATCATCTTCAGTGAACTCACTTAAAGGTCTAATTGTAATTTCCTATGGCAGGCAGGTTATGCTGGCCTAAATAAATGCCACTTGGTCATTAGGATCACATTTGCTGAGCCTTAACAGCTTGGCAAACTTGTTACTACATAAATATGAATCGCTAAGCAGCTGGCAGTTAAATGGATTGTAATACAAGGAAAGGCTGCTATTTGCTGGTTAACAAAAGGCTGGTTCTAATTGTTATTATGACATCTATTTTCAAATAATGGAAGGCTATGATGTCACATTGCTCTCTTATCTTCCCTCCCCCAGAAAGGAAAGTATTGCTTTATAATGTACTAGTAAGATCACACTTGGAACATTGGATCTAATTTTAATTACCATGATACAAAAAAGAATTTGAGATCTAGAAAAAAAGAGAAACAAAGATGATTAGGGGACTGGAGGCTAAAACTTAGATGAACAGTTGTGGGAAATGGGTATGTCTATTCTAATAAAGAGAAGGACTGAGAGGTGGCATGATAGCAGTCTTCCAATACAGGTAGCCCTCAACATATAACTGTCAAGCCTGAATTTGATTGGGGTGTGGGATTGTTTGTATCTTGGGGCATTCTGACATGCATTCAGCTTGACACAGTTTGGAGCCTTCAGTCAAAACAGCACTCCTAACTGATGAGTCAACCACATTCCAGCGTCTGGCTGACAGGAGGAGGAGGAGGAGGGGGGGATGTCACTGAGCAATCAGCTCCCATCTTGGTTGGACAATGTGACAGTTGTTTTGGAAACTTGAGAAACTGAAACTTATATTGGGGTGAAAAGCCTGGGAACTTTAGTACTGGCTTTTCACCAGCAGTGCCAAGATGGTGTATCTAAATAAATTTGTTCTTTGAGGAGAAGCAATACCTCGGAGTTTGATTTGTGATGGGTGCATTACTTGGAGCCTGACAATAACCATAATTGAGCCCAAAATTTCTGTGACTAAGCAAGACAATGAGTTTTGCCCCATTTTGCAACATTTCTTGCCACAGCTGTTAAGTGAATCACAACAGTTAAGTCAGTAACATGGTTATTAAGTGAATGTGGCTTCCCCATTGACTTTGCTTGTCAGAAGATCACAAAAGGGGATTGTATGATCCCAGGACACTGCAACTGTCATAAGTATGAGCCAGTTGCCGAGCATCTCAGTTTTGATCACCTGACCATGGGGATGCTGCAAGGGTCATAAGTGTGAAAAATGGTCATAAATCACTGTTTTCAGTGCCGTTATATCTTTGAATGATCACTAAATGAATGGCTGTAAGTGGAGGACCTCCTGCATTTCAGAAGCGGTCATAGACAAAAGGAGGTTGACCTATTCTCTAAAGCAGCTGAGAGCAGGACAACAAGTTAACAGATGGAAACTTATCAAGGAGAGATCCAATCTAGAACTAAGGAGAAATTTACAGTACTGACAGTGAGAGCAATTAATCAGTGGCATGGCTTTCCTCCACAAATTGTGGATGCTCCATCACTGGAGAAATACCTTATGCCACCAGACTTGAAATTCTGGGCCTAGAAAACTTAGAATTACGCCGCCTTCGGTCTGACCTAAGCATAGCTCATAAAATTATCTGCCACAATGTCCTACCTGTCAATGACTACTTCAGCTTCAACCACAACAATGCACGAGCACACAATAGATACAAACTTAAAATGAACCACTCCAAACTCGATTGCAGAAAATAGGACTTCAGCAACAGAGTGGTCAATGCCTGGAATGCACTACCTGACTCTGTGGTTTCATCCCAAAACCCCCAAAATTTTAACCTTAGACTGTCTACTGTTGACCTCACCCCATTCCTAAGAGGTCTTTAAGGGGCGAGCATAAGAGCACCAGCGTGCCTACCGTCCCTGTTCTAATGTTCCCTCTATTTGCATTCATTTTATGTATTCAATTCATGCTTATAATTATATAAATTACCTAATACGTTATAGATAGATAGATAGATAGATAGATAGATAGATAGATAGATAGATAGATAGATAGATAGATAGATAAGAGACTGGACAACCATTTGCCTGGAATGGTACAGGACCTTCTGCTTTAGCAGGGGGATGGATTACAAAACCCCCAAGATCCCTTCCAACTCTGTTATTTTGTGTTCTGGGAGGAGAATAACAAGATGCATTTCTTTGTAGGAGTAGGGAAAGTAGAATCTAAGTGCAGACAGACATTATATCAATGCGCCATTCACTGGTTCATTGCATGTAATTGCCTCTGCAGGTAGATAGGATTTTATACCCAAGTGGTTTATGGTCAAAGAAGAATGTCTATACGTTATTAAATAGGGACTATTTCAGGGTGAAATCTACTTACCTTCCCTACCAGTTCGGAAGTACGCATGCCATGTGTGTGTGCTCACTCTGCTCAGCTGGTCCGGAATGCGGCCATGCGGGTGGTTATGGGCGGAACTCGTGCCCACGTGACACCCCTCCTGCGCGAGCTGCACTGGCTCCCAGTGGTCTTCCGGATGTGATTCAAGGTGTTGGTCACCACCTTTAAAGCGCTCCATGGCACAGGACCCGGGTACCTCCGAGACCGACTTCTGCCACCAATAGCCTCCCACCGGCCAGTTCGCTCCCACAGAGAGGGCCTCCTCAGGGTGCCATCGGTCAAGTTATGTCAGCTAGTGACACAGGGGGAGGGCCTTCTCTGTGGGAGCCCCAGCCCTGTGGAACGAACTGCCCCCAGAAATACGTAAGATCTCCGACCTCCGGATGTTTCGTTGTGCACTCAAGACCTTGTTGTTCCGCCAGGCTGGTCTATCAACATAACAATTTTAAATTGGGTTTTACATTTCTGGGGTTTTAAATTTGAGCCGAATTCATTTAATAATTTTAAACTATTTTAACTGATGTTGTCTTGTGTTTTTAATAGGTTGTACACCGCCCTGAGTCCTTCGGGAGAAGGGCGGTATATAAATAAAATTATTCTTATTCTTATTCTTCATGCGTACACCATCATCATGTCTGATTTTTGACCCTCTACGCATGTGCAGAAGGCTCTACGCATGTGCAGAGGGTTAAAAACCAGGAAGTAATGATGTCCGGGTGGTAGGCGGAGCCTTGCGCTGCCGCTGCTACCAGTTTGCCAAACCACGCACCGCCGGCACTACTGGCTCACGCAAGCCAGACACAACTGGCAGGATTTCAACACTGGACTATTTTCATAAAAACATAATATAGCTCTCTGCAGGAACATTTGTGGTAGAGAGGTTGGAATAAAAAAGAAAAAAGTCAATATGAATCCTAATTGAATCCCTGTACAATCCCTGTACAAACACACAAACACAAACACATACACAACCCATGAAAAGAGCATGGCTTTTACCTCATAGTCACAGCTACCAACTTCATCTTTTTGATCCCTCCTGTTGATATCCGTCATGTCAAGCTTTTGCCCAGAAGATTTGCAAAAAAAAAGTCTTTAACCAGATTTATGAAAAGGGAAAACAACAGAACCCTTAACACCTGAATGTTTTCACTTATAGGACTCAAATTTATCTCTAGGTTTGCTGAACCTGATCAAGGAGAGATTCAACCTAGAAATGAGGAGGAACTTTCTGACAGTGAGAACAATCAACCAATGGAACAGAAGTTGCCTTCAGAAGTTGTGGGAGCTTCATCGCTGGAAGCTTTCAAGAAGAGATTGGATTGTCATTTGTCAGAAATGGTATAGGGTCTCCTGCTTAGGCAGGGGGTTGGACTAGATGACTTATAAGATCCCTTCCAACTCTGTTAATCTGTTAATGACAATGTGCCCCCTACTAAGAAGCTGACTCACTTGCCATTCAACCAGTGGTGGGTTGCTCCCAGTTTGGTCTGGTAGTAATGGTGGTGGGAGCCTCCGCCCACCCGCCCCAACGTCATCACTGATGATGAACCAGTAGTAAAGATAAGTAGAACCCACCCCTGCATTCAACCTTTTATTAAACTCATTTCTCCAACAGCTAATAGCTGGGTGAGCCATTGCTGGGTTGTGATCTATTGATCAGAATTGCTTCTTCTGGAGTTGTCCAATAAAATGGGAACAGTAACAGTATTATTTTTCTGAGAGATGTTTAATTTTAAAAAAAGATGAGCAAATTTTCCTTGTGTTTAGAGATGAATGAAGCAATTGTCATTTTAAAAGTCAATCTATGAAAAAATAAGGGAAAGATCTTGGTGATTTTATTTTTGCACCAGGAAGATCAAGAGAGCAAGAAATTTTCCAGAGATCTTCAGAAGCACATTGAATTTGCTTTTGCAGTTTGAAAAATGGGTATGGAAAAAGATGCATTTAATCAACAGCATTCAAATTCATATGTAAAAGAGTAGCATTACAAAAAGGAAGTTGTTATTTTTTCTTGCTATTTCAGAAAACAGGACTAGTCTAAATGTATGGAAATTAAAAACAGTTTGAGGTGGATTAAAACCCAAAGCACTCCCTTACCTGTTTTCTAGCTTTGTCATAATATGCAAAACTACCAAAAATTAGCCAAGGTTAAGATGAATCAAGTTATTACTAAGAGTTATTTAGCATTCAGAAACAGAGAAATTCATTCTGTCTGCATTTTAATGCAAATGTACTGAATTGTGTTACTTTTGACCCAATACTTGAATTGATATACTGTTAGCTTTAAAAATTCACACTTCTTTGAATTTTGTTATGCAGTTCTCCACTTTTTTATTTTGTGGAAAAAAACAACATTGCAAAAATATCTTTGTTTTTCTAATACACTCATGAAAGCACTATTCCAGGGAAATTGCTTACAAAAATGAAGCTTGCAAAAATAGCTTTATACCAAAATGAGCAAATCAGGCGAGCGATGTGGAAAAAGGTATTACAAGATGCGAACCCGTCTTTAAAATTCTTGGACAGATATAAAATATGTGACAAAATAAACAGGGAATTGAATGAGATGATGAACGGGGTCTCTCTTCAGCTTCAAGATTTTACCAAGTTTCCTGAAAGACTTTTTAAAGAGTTCAGACAGACCAACAGACAATAAAGCCTCTCGTTTCAAATGGGATTAAAACAGAACAGAATAGAATAGAATTTTTGATTGGCCAAGTATGATTGGACACACAAGTACTTTGTCTCCAGTGCAGAAGTTCTCAGTGTACATACAAACAACAAAGTGATAGGTCATATATCATAAATCATAGTTTCAATCATTAGGGCAGCAGAAATAATTGGGAACTAGAGAGTTAAGCATATTTTGAGATAGTAAAATAGAAAACTAAAGATTGAGGCAGCCTTATAAACATAGTCCAGAATGTTATTTTTGTATCTTAATGAAATAAGACATCACAATCAGTGTAGAATATAATCTAGCATTGTAATTCTTGGAAGAATTTTAATAAGGAAAGAAATGCACATGATTATGGCTTGTTACTTCTTTCTATTGATTTGATTTCTAACTTCAATTAGATGAGTTGATTCAACTTGGTTATTGGAAATATTTTAATCAAATATTCCTCCCCCCCCCCCCAAATTAGCTTGGTGGCATGCTTTTGAAAAGAAAAATCCTTAATGAAAGTTTGAATATAAAGTTGGAGGTTAAAGATAAAGTCTCCATGACAATTGGTGACATCATTTTCTTGTCATTTCAGAAGTGATTTATTTGCCCTTAGATATTGCTGATTTCTCTCTCCAGCCTATAGCTCATGATTATACAATATTGCACACAATATGTAGTGCTATTTTTCCAAATTAATAATGATTACAAATTGTACTTTTTGGTATCTTTCAGGACATACATCAAAAGTGCAAAAGCAACAAGAAATACAACTAGAATTGTATGTTCAATTACCCTTGGGTAGCATTTAGATCAAGTTAACTTCTAAGAAAACACTACTGACATCCATAGGACTATTAGTCAAGTTGATAAATTTGTCTCATTTGTTATCTAACGCTGAATGCTCCCTGTGAATAACTAGAAATCATTTGCTTAGAAAGTCAACATAATATTTATTACAAATCAATATCTATTATAGATAATAAACCCATTGATTACAGCCTACTCTGATAAACTGCTCTTCGCATTGAGGAACATGTAAGCATTATGGTTGTTGTTCAGCATCGTTTTATAACGTATTCCTGGTTTCCTGATTTTTCAGCTTCTCTTGCAGAGAAAAAGTCAGACTATCAAATAGAAATACAACCTGAGGCTTTGTTTGTTTGTTTATCTATTGTCATTCAAGTTGGAAGGAAAAGAAGTAGCTTTTTCACATTTATTTCAAGAAAGAGTAGAATCTTTGTGACATTTCCCTGGGGGAATATCAAGAATGTCCATGGGAAGTACAGAGGGGTCAAAAATATCTAGATTGTGGCCATAATCCTGTAATTGAAGCCATAGCCCTTTTTATTTATATTAGGACAGGGCTTTGATCATCCCAGCCAACTTTTCTGACCCCCTCTCTACCCACTCTGGACAAGGGTGTGTAAATGTAATCCTTGCAACGTGCAATCCTTTCTCCTCCAGTCTGCAGCCTCCATGGTTTCCCACACTTCCATTCAAGAATGAACTTTGTGACATAATGCTTTTCAAAATTCGAAAGTGAGGGTCCCCAGGAATGTTCAGGGAGATGGAAAAACATCACTAGAGTACTCTTCCCCCACTTTCAGCAACTTTCATTGCATCAGCTCACATCATCCACAAGAAAAATTTAGATAGAGGAGATAGATAGATAGATAGATAGATAGATAGATAGATAGATAGATAGATGATAGATAGATAGATAGATAGATAGATAGATAGATAGATAGATAGATAGAACAAACAAAAAGAGGGCTGCTTAGGTAGGTAGGTAGGTAGGTAGATGATAGATAGATAGATAGATAGATAGATAGATCGATCGATAGATAGATAGATAGATAGATAGATAGATAGATAGATAGATAGATAGATCGATAGATCGATGATAGAAAGATAGATAGATAAATCAAAAAGAGGGCTGCGAAAATATATACAGACCCCTCACATCCTGGACATAAACTGTTTCAACTCCTACCCTCAAAACCACACTATAGAGCACTGCACACCAGAACAACTAGACACAAGAACAGTTTTTTCCCAAACGCCATCTCTCTGCTAAACAAATAATTCCCTCAACACTGTCAAACTATTTACCAAGTCTGCATTACTATTAATCTTCTCATCGTTCCTATCACCCATCTCCTCCCACTTATGATTGTATGACTATAACCTTGTTGCTGGTATCCTTAAGATTTATATTGACTGTTTCCCTATGACTATCATTAAGTGTTGTACCTTATGATTCTTGACGAATGTATCTTTTCTTTTATGCACACCAAGAGCGTATGCACCAAGAAAATTCTTTGTGTGTCCAATCACACTTGACCAATAAAGAATTCTATTCTATTCTATTCTATTCTATTCTATTCTATTCTATTCTATTCTATTCTATTCTATTCTATTCTATTCTATTCTATTCTATTCTATTCTATTTTATTCTATATATATAGAGAGAGGAGAGACAATAAGAGGCGAGAAAGAGAAATATTCCAATATCCTCACTGGAGGTTGGTAGGACAATTAAAAGTATTATTTGAAATTTGCTCCTACAATTTATTATTACTGATTCCTGGTTTTTTATAGATATTTACCTTTGAGTTTTTTTTAAAAAAATATATCATCAATGACTGAAAAAAAACTTTGACTTAATTTAACGTACAAAGGCCTTGGGGGAAAATATAAACAAGTTTTGGCAGAATACTAATGACAACCAAATTCTCCGATCTAATGATATTGGTATTACGCCCTTGTGCTAGCATCTAGTTATTCTTATAGTACATTGGTTAACGTTTTGACATAATGGATGGCTTTAATTTCAATATTGAACGTAAATCTCCTGATCAATGTTTGAAATTGCTGACCTTTCTGGGTTATAGGCCAGGGATGCTTGCTATTTCATACAGCTTGGAAAGTGTGGGGAGGTGTTGAGGAAAAATCATCTTTGCTGGGACAATTTTCAGCACTGCATGCAAAACATTTGCCAGTTAATTTACATCCTCCTGAATCAATCCCACTTTCAATTTATTTCAGTTGCTCTCTCTGATATCATTAACTGATTTACATCAATCCATTCATTAAGTAGTCCCTACATGGATGGAATCTTCCATTAAAAAGTATATTTATCTTCACTCTCAGTTGCCTTCATTTATTCTCAGCGATGTTATCACAAAAACAAATCTAACTAGGTGTGGAGATTTGTAATACTACCTTCCTCATGATGTAATCCCTGATTGTAGGGATAATTCATATCCCTCCTTCAGGAAGATGAGAAAAGAAGCATAAGTACCCTATTTAATTATTTATTATTTATAAGCCATCCCTGATTGGTTCTGGACAGTGCAAACAACTGAAAAGCAGCTGATTTCAATCAATAATCAATCAATTCAGTAACTGAAGGGTCTCCAAATGTGGCAACTTTAAGATTTGTGGACTTCACAAGTCTTAAAGTTGCCAAGTTTGGAGATCCCTGCAATAACCAATGATACATTATAAAATATAGATGCCCCCAGACATCCTAAAATTCAAACTCCTACTAAAACAGAATGACATTAAGAATTTTCTGAAAGTATTGAGGATGAAGGCCAATTGTATATTTGAGACAATGTTTTCCATACTCTGGAAATTAAAAGTCCTACCTCCTGTCCCATTGCCTCTTGAATTATTTATTTGATGCTCAGACTGAAATTATGATGGGCATTTTGGGCAAGGTCATCTGTGACGTGCTAGATACAATTGTCTTATGAAACACATCTTAAAAAGAAACTCACTTTAATATGAGATGGATTTATGTACCCTGTTTCTCCTAAAATAGGACATCCCCTGATAATAAGCTCAATCGGGCTTTTGAGCGCATGCGCTAAAATAAGCCCCCCAAAAAATAAGCCCTCCCCGAAAATAAACCCTCCCCGAAAATATTTAAATGGATGCGCAGCCAGTCCCTGCCATTTCCTCTGGTTAGGGTTAGGGAGACAGAGCTGGAAATCAGGTAAGACGGCAAGAGGAGCCCCATCTTGCTCCACGTGCCCCAAAGTAATAAGACATCCCCGAAAATAAGGCCAAGCACTTATTTCAGGGTTCAAAAACATATAAGACAGGGTCTTATTTTTGGGGAAACACAGTATATGTTTCCGAAACACTGGCATTTTTGTGGATTCTATCTCTAAAATCTCTATTTTTGTATTACATATTTCTAGGGTTATAAAACTGAGAAATACAGGGGCTAGAATATGGATTTAGATATGCTCATGTGTTCACATTCACATACAGGCTTCCTAGTAAAGATGATAGAAATGTATAGAAATCTCAAGCTGAAGACATTTCTCCTCCAGCTAGACCAAAGCAGTCACAGCAGTAAAGAGAGTTTTTTGTTAAGACTTCAGGGAGGTCCCTCACTAATGTTCAAAGCCTCTTTCCAAAGGATTTCATGAAGGAACATGGCCTTTTTTAAAAAATTGTTTTTATTTATAACACAATATAACAAACACAAAACACAAAATATATATTCCCTTTTTATAACTGTTTCGAAATGGTCATCTTCTAATATTTACATTTTTCCCCAATTCCCTTTATACTATTCATTTTCTTCTTGCCCCTTTCTCTCTTATTTACACTATGATTCCTAACAATCATAATATTCATTTTATACATTGTCCTATAAACATTTTACATTTATAGCTCCTCACCTGTCCTTATTGTTCACTATTTCTGGTCTCCACCCAGTTGTACCATTTGTTCCATATTACATAAAATTCCTTATCTTCCTTTTCTTTAAGTTCTTTTGTTAATTTGTCCATCTCGGCACATTCTAGGATTTTTTTAAAATCAATAATAATAATAATAATAATTTTATTTTATTTTATTTTAATTCTTCCTCTGTTGGTTTTTTTTCCTCTTCTTTGTCAAGTGAGCCCTGATTTTTTCCTTCTAGCCAATCAGCTGGGACTCGGAAGGCAGCAAATAGATTGGGGGCAGGGCCAGGCAGAGGTGGTATTTACCGGTTCTCCGAACTACTCAAAATTTCCACTACTGGTTCGCAAGAACGGGTGAGAACCGGTAGCAACCCACCACTGGGTGGATGTCTTCATTAATTATGAAGAAGCTCGCAGCTAGATATTGGCATTACCAGAACTGAGTCTTACAACACATGTGTCAGGATGCCTTTCTAAATCGAAGTGCCAGAGCCCACTGTAACAACATTGCCAAAAAGGCATTAAGAGTTGTTAACCTAATTTTGTGTAGCTTCTTCTCTGGTAATATCGTACTACTAACTAGAGCATACAAAACATTTGCTGGACCAATTCTCGAATACAGCTCATCTGTCTGGAACCCACACTGCATATCAGTCATAAACATACACAGGCAGAGATAAATTGATTCTCAATGGAAGATAGTGCAGTTGATGGCATTCTTGTAACCCAGCTCTTTTCTTCTGCTCAATAAATCCTTCTCAGCAAGGGATCTCTCTCTCTCTCTTTTTTTTTTTTGCTTTTAGACAGCAACCAACAAGCTTCATGCAGGTCACTCATCATGGCTTGCTGAGGATGCTGAAGGCAACTGGGAATGCTGGATAAGGTTCAGAGGAAAAGCGTAACGCCTCAACTGAATTGCATTGATTCCATGGATACATTTCATAACCCTGAAGAAGTTGGCTAAAATTAATGTGCTTTTCAAGAAATGGAATGTTTGGTTGAGCCCTTGGCTTTATTCTGCCTGTTGAGGCACCACAGCTCAAATATGGAGAGTAATAATGGTTGTTATGCTGGACTTTCCTATGACCTAATGAAAGCGGAGAATCGACCACGTTTCTTAAACAGGATTAAACATATTAGCTATAGGCTATGCCCTAACAGAATTAAGCACGCTTACTAAATCACCCATTTTTATTCCTGCTTCAGTGTTTTGCCTGTGCACCATCATGCCCCGATGTTCAAATGTCATTAAGTATGCAGCGTGTAACCTGCTCCTTCCTCTGGCAAACCATATCTCTGGGGGTCTTTTTTTTTTTGAAACTAATCTTCAATTCTTTGAGTTGTGTTCTCCATAACATACCCAAAGCCCTCAGGGATACAAGGTACCTGCTTGTGAGCTCTTTTAAAGGTTAATTTCTTTGGCTGACCGCTCTCCACACTAGCTGGGAGCGGGAAGGGGGGGGAGGGATTTCTTGAAAGCCCTTTGTTATTTCCAGACTTTGGGGCAGAGGCACTGGCTGAGAAGCATCAGAAACTCTATGCCATTTCAGGCTTCATTTCCCCATTTTGTTTGGTTTGGTTTTGAAGGGCAAGTACATTTTCTCTTGTGTAACTATTGCTTTTGTCAACATTCTACTCGTTCGGAGGTTTTTGTCATGGGGCAGTGGCATTCCTGGAGACTCTGTTTCTCTCCAGATAGTTAGAACCAGTGATGAAATCCATTTTTTTTTACTACCGGTTCTGTGGGTGTGGCTTGGTGGACGTGGCTTGGTGAGCCTGGCAGGAGAAGGATACTGCAAAATCCCCACTACCTCACCACTCCTAGGGGAAGGATATTGCAAAATCTCCATTCCCACCCCACTCCTGGGGGAAGGATGCTGCAAAATCCCCATTCCCTCCCTACTCCTGGGAGAAGGATATTGCAAAATCTCCATTCCCTCCCCACTCTGGGGCCAACCAGAGGTGGTATTTGCCAGTTCTCTGAACTACTCAAAATTTCCGCTACCGGTTCTCCAGAACCTGTCAGAACCTGCTGGATTTCACCCCTGGTTAGAACAAACTTTCTCAACCTTGATAACTTTATGATGTGTGGACTTCAACTCCCAAAGTTCTGGGAGTTGAAGCCCACCCATGCTGGCTGAGAGATACAGGGAGTTGGTTCACACATCTTAAAGTTGCCTAAATTGAGACACCAGTGTAGACCATGGAGCAGCTGCCATCAACATGGATAGGGAGTCTTAGAATTTTATTGGAAGCTGATGTTTCCTTGGAGGTTCAACTCAACTTTTAATAATTTCATGAAATATCCATATAGGGAACAGCATGGAAATGTTTTCCTTTGCTTTCCTGTCCTAGTGGGTTTCTGACTTCCCAGTCTAGCCTAGTCTCTTCCAAAAACAAACCATTTTTGGCCTTGCTTAGCTTCTTGAATTCAGCTAAGACCTACCCAGCTGAGCAAATTTTATGAGGTATTTGCAGTATCAGTTTATTGACAAATTTTCCTCCTCATCTTTTAAGAAATATCATGTCAGGCTCTGAAGACAGACTGATGTTCTTTTAAGCAGTTTCCTTTATTATTCTTCACCCCTAAATAGAAATCTTGCCAAACTAAACTACTTTCCCCATTAAAGATATACTCTGAGAATGTCTAAAAAGGAGCTAACCTGACTCACTTTCTCCTACGCAAGCTATCTAAATTTTGTTGTCTTTTGCTTCTCTGGAATGTATTTCTTCCTTCCTGGGAATCCTGACTACATCTTATGACTGGAGTTCTAATCAAGAGCCTAGGAATTATGAAGACATCAAAGTATTATTATTGCTACTTCATGTCTCAATAGTTCAAGACAGTATACATAATACTCCATCATCCTATTTGCCCCCACAACAAAAAAACTTTAGTGCTAGGTCATTCTGAGGCAATTACCAACTCAAAATCTCCCATGAGCTTCTCTGACTGAAGGCAAGATGGGTCTTAGTATTTTTAACACCAAACTTCAAGCATTACACCACACTGTGATAGATGAGAAGCAAATATATCTGGAGACCACTTCTATGTGTAGCCGCATCAGTCACTATAAAAGCAAACAGCACAAATTTCTTGGATTCCACAATATTGCTTCACCCTAGCCAGCTGCAATATCCATAAGCCATTCAGATAGCTCCACATCAACAGACAAATTGCTGCTCCATTTCCTCTTTCCTTTATATTCAATAACTACCGGAGTAACCATCAGCCTTAAGAATGTTGCTGAAACTAGGAGTTGCTAAAGTGGCTTTATGAAAGCAAGATTAGTTTCTCTCTAGCAAAAGGAAGGAAGGAAATGAAAACTAGACTTGTTTCTAAAATACAATAAGGCTAGGATGTTGCAACGATCCATCATCTCAGCTGTTGTCCATCCATTTTAGGATCTCCTGTGGACTAATTCTGCTCGCAGGATCTAGTCCCATGCCTTTCTCTGAGGCAGCGCTGCAGGTCTGTTGCAGACTTTGTGAATTAATAATATCATGGAGCTAGGTCACTCTGAGGCCAAATCTCTTTTTGTAGCCTTTACGTTTTCTGTAATAATTCAGATCAACAATCCATTATTCTTCCTTATTTAAAGAGGTCCTATGACTAAGTCTTTCCTTCGTGTCCCTTACTAACTCTCCTATTTGATATTTTTGTCCTCTGACTACAAACTAAAGGAAAATGCAAGCACCTACAAACTCAGTAGAAAGTCTTGTGCGGGGTCAGCAACTTTACCAAGGGAATTTTCGTGATCCTGAAAGCTCATGAGGTATCATAGGAGGATGCTGAGAACTTGCAAAATCTTGCTCTCACATGATTTTGATATTCCATGATCTTGCAAGATTGGAGTCATTTTCAAAGTTATAACTGAACTATAAAATACTATGGTTTTAAATTAAATTGGGGAACATATTGTTAACCTATAGTAATCTAGTGTTACTATAAAGATGTGGGACTGCAAATTGAGTCTTGCAGCCAAAATGCCAAGCTGATCACATGGTCCAATGTTTTTCTACATCCACACCCACCCCATCTACCATAAGGCAAGTGATTTCTACATGGTAGAATCAAAGTCTCCTTGAAATCAGATATGAATCTTGGTGATTTCCTGGACATGTTTGCTAGAATTTTCCTAGCCACAAGATGGAAGTGGCAGTGGCCTTCTTCCAGGATGTGTTTCTTTTTATGTTTGGATTCCTTGGATTCTGTTAGGGAATTGTGCAGCAGGCGTCCAAATGAAGTCAGAGACACAGACCACAAACTTAGAATGCAGTATTACAGGCTACGTCTGTTGACTGCTGGTGGCCAGCAGTTCGGCAGTTCGAGTCTCACTGGCTCAAAGTTGACTCAGCCTTCCATCCTTTCAAGGTCAGTAAAATGAGGATAAAAAGAAAGGCTTGAGGTCTTTGAACTCTGGTGCTGGAGAAGACTCCTGCAAGTCCCTTGGACTGCCAGGCGATCCAACTGGTCAGTCCTAGAGGAGACCAACCCTGACTGCTCTTTAGAAGGACAGATCCTGAAGATGAAACTGAAATACTTTGGCCACCCAATGAGAAGGAAGGACTCACTGGAGAAGAGCCTAATGCTGGGAAAGATTGAGGGCAAAAGAAGAAGGGGATGACAGAGAACGAGGTGGCTGGAAGGAGTCAGTGAAGGACTCCAGAGGATGGTAGAGGACAGGAAGGCCTGGAGGAACGTTGTCCATGGAGTCGCGATGGGTTGGACATGACTTTGCAACTAACAACAACAAAAATGAGGATCCAGATTGTTGAGGGCAGTATACTGACTCTGTAAACTGCTTAGAGAGGGCTGTGAAACACTGTGAAGCATATATAAGTCTATTTATATTTACAGCAGATAAGATCGTCAGGAACACAGAATCATCATGAGGTAAATCTAAAAAGTATACAGAGCACACAGAAGAAAAAGGTGGGGAAAAGGGAAATGTCCCCTTCATACTCATGGCAACCAATCGTAGCATAGATTGCCTTATGCATGAATCAGCATTCTCTAACTCAGGGGTCTGCAGCCTGTGGCTCTGGAGCTGCATGTGGCTCTTTCACCCCTCTGCTGTGGTTCCCTGTCACTCAAAATATGCGTCACAACCACCAATGTGCGACACCCGATTTATTGAGCTTTTCGAGCCATCTTTTTTTTTTTTTTTTTTTTTGGCATTCAAAATGTTTTTGTTGCATGCCGAAATAAAAATGTGTTTTCTCTGTAGCTGGTCATTGATTTCATAAATGCAACACACTCTATTTTTTTTTATACATAGCATAAAGGTAAAACATGATATATGCAGTGTTATCTTCATTTTAGATGTCAAAAGGGTTTTGTGGCTCCCGGTGTTTTCTTTTCTGTGGGAAACAGGTCCAAATGGCTCTTTGAGTGTTTAAGGTTGCAGACCCCTGCTCTAACTAATCAACTACAACTGTGTGTTCTGGCCCATTGTACACTTTACTGTTCCAGCTACTAAATTTAATATCCTATTACAGATTCCCTATTAGTATCCCAGAGAAGCAAATTCCTTAGGTATTCAGTGTCAGCCAAGTTTCTCTAGGTGCAATTAGCCAGGTCATGGTACATAGAAGGAATTTTAAATTATCTGAAGAGCACCATCAAAAGAGCACTTGTCGATACTCTACTATCTTCCCTCCCTCCTTTGCTCCTTCCCTCCTTCCCAGTTTTAACCTTGGTACAAATTAAATAAAAAAATTTCTCTAAAGTCCCAAGATATAAAAATTGTCAGCTATAAAAATGTATTCTGTCAAGCAACGAAGGCTTTGTAGTATTAATTACTTTACTCAGGAAGTTAAACAAATGTATGATATCAGAATTCAAAGGAGAGATGGCTGTCTGTGAGTTTTATGGTGGGGGAAAAAAAATGAAAAGGTTAGTCCTTCCAAGAGCATCCAAACTGCAATGACTAATGAGATGCAAACGAGTTTTCACCTGTTCCAATAGATTAAAAGTGCTCTATCAAACATGGCAATTAAATCTTGGAATCTGAAAAAAAAACACCAGAGCGGCATTTTTCTTCTTATTCTGAATGGGCACATTTTCCCTCATGCAGGTAGTCCTCAACTTACGACTTTACAACTGAGCCCAAAATTTCTGTTGCTAAGTGAGAAATTTGTTAAGTGAGTTTTGCCCCCATTTTATAATGGTTGCTGCCACATTTGTTAAACGAATCACTGCAGTTCACTGCAGTAACATGGTTGTTAAAAATGAATGGCTTCCCCATTGATTTTGCTTGACAGAAGATGGAACACAGCAACAGTCACATGTAGGAGTTGCCAAGCATCTGAATTTTGGATCACATGACCATGGGGACTCTGCAATGGTCATAAGTATGAAAAATGCTTACGAGGCCCTTTTTTCAGTGTTGTTGTAACTTTGAATTGTCACTAAATGAACAGTTGTAAGTCAAGGACTACCTCTACTGAGTGTTCTCTCAAACCAAGCAGAGGATTTTTGGAATGACACATGGCCACCAGGGTTACCTACGTCTCAAAATCAAAATTTGCAGTATCTTAGAACTTTCCACTCCTTTCAGGTATCTTCTTGTTTTTAGGCTCCTTTACAATTTATTATATCATTATTCTACTAGCTGGATCCCTGTGCTTCGCTACGAAACTATGTGATTGGGCTTGATAAATTGACACTTACAGCTTGAATCCTCCCCTATCCTCTCTCCTTCTCTCCCTCAGCCTTACCCCACAGAAACATCTCCTATCCTATCCCCTTCTCTCTCTCAGGCTGGCCCCACAGAAACCTCTCCTCTCCCCTTCTCTCCCTTAGCCTTACCCCACAGAAACGTCTCCTATCCTATCCCCTTCTCTCCCTCAGGCTTTCTAGCCCCTTCTCTCCCTCAGGCTTGCCCCACAGAAGCCTCTCCTATCCTATCCCCTTCTCTCCCTCAGGCTTTCTAGCCCCTTCTCTCCCTCAGGCTTGCCGCACAGAAGCCTCTCCTATGCTATCCCATTCTCTCCAGAGTTATTTTCAAGTTGGGAGGGGGAGTAGAATCTCTAACTAATTAGCATCAGAGCGTGTTTTAATAATATAGGAAATACTAATGCTCTGATGGTCATTTTGAAAAATCCTTTCTTAGTGAGCACCTAGAAAGCCAAGAAGAACATACGTGGCAAATTTCAAATTTGTAGGCTTTACGGTTCTAGAGATTTTGTGATTAATGCGTGAGTGGTTTTCATTTTTATATATATAGATTAATTTGCCCCAGAGTCAATGCTGGTTTGTGAGTTGTGATCAGGGTTGAAATCCAGCAGATTCTGACAGGTTCTGGAAAACCGGTAGTGGAAATTTTGAGCAGTTTGGAGAACCAGTAGTGGAAATTTTGAGTAGTTCGGTGAACTGGCAAATACCACCTCTGGCTGGCCCCAGAGTGGGGTGGGAATGGAGATTTCACAATATCGTTCCCTCAGGAGTGGGGAGGGAATGGAGATTTTGCAGTATCCTTCCCCTGCCATGCCCACCAAGCCACGCCCACCAAGCCACATCACACCCACCAAGCCACGCCCACAGAACCAGTAATAAAAAAAATTGGATTTCACCACTGGTTGTGATGATATTCACAACTCTGAGGTCAGTAGAATGAGGACCCAGATTGTTGGGGGCAATACGCTGACTCTGTAAACCACTTAGAGAGGGCTGTGAAGCACTGTGAAGCAATATATAAGTCTAAGTGCTATTGCTATTCCTCTCCATGACTATGAAACTTCTCTGGCACACTTTCCAGCCTAAAAACATCCCAGGAGAGGGGATCTTTTCTTCCAAAATTAAGTGCATGTTTGGTTAACAAACCACAACCTATCCATGATCATTTCCAGTTTTGACTATCTAAGTTTCTATCTTATGGAACTGTTCTTCAGGGCAGATTGAAAACTTCAAGTCAGTCTAGGATTTACAGTGCAGGAACAGTTCTAGTTGAAAAAAATGTATTCCAATTCTAAAAATACATACTGTATGTTTTCCAAAGGGTTTGATTGTTCTCTTTTCTATTCTGTGGAAGTTAAGTGGATAAATGGATACCCACCTTAAAGGCATGCAGAGAAAAAATGAGCTGAGTAGTAGTTTGAGAATAGAATCCTTGAGAATCTTTCAATGTTATGGATAACTTGGTCCACCACCAGTGGAAGAAAGATTTAATCCATCTATTAAACCTTTTAAATAAAACATTGAAACCAAGTTTTGATCATGTGATTGTGGGCATGATGTGACGGTGCAAGTGCGAGGACTGGTTGTAAGTGACTTATTTTTCAGTTTCGTACTTTTGAAAGCTTGCTAAAAGAATGGCTGTCAGTTAAGGACTATTTGTAGTAAAAAAAAACCTACCTGCTTGTTGTGCTCAGATCTGGAAAGAGATTTTATTGTGTTATACAAGAAAAGTTCTACAATTAGTAGACGATGTTTAGATTAGTATTATGTACTGTATAATTAGAAGTAATGTAAGATTTTAAGACTGATGAAATCATAATGCATGAACACTTCTAATGTTAGAAAACTATTGGGTGTTATCTTGTCACTTGGTTAGTATATTTAAAAGAATAAAAATATAAACATACACCTGCCCTCACACCTCACCTGGTACTTCACTCAAAGCAACTGAATGTATGTGCTTCTGTTATGATACAACGGCCAGTACCTTGTGAGTTTTTGTTACTCTCCTATGAGATTTCTCAAAGTCTCAGCCATCACCCGGAGAACGTACAAAGAGAATGCAGCAATTCTTTGAAGTAGCATCCACATCTCATGTCAATGAAATACTACCATTCTTGCAATATATTCTAGTAATATATTACTAGATATTCTTCAAGATCATCATATTTCAATTTGAAAAAGTTTGACAAAACAAAACAGGACAGAACCCTCCCTCCAAAAACAACATCCATGGGATTGGACGGCCACTTAAGTTAGAAAAGGATGGCAATCAGGGATGAAATGCTTCCGGTACGGACCAGATCAGCCAATCTGGTAGTGATGGCGACGGGTGGTTCGGAGAACCGGTAGCAAAAATCCCTGCTCCCCCTCTCCCCACCAATGCCCAACCAATCGCTCGGCCGCCTGCTTGCTGCTTCTTTCTGGTTCGCTCACTTTTCCCGCCCGAATGGTAGGAATAGGTTGTAAAAAAAAAAAAGCTTTTAAAAGTAAAAAAAGAGGCTCCGAAAATCACAGCTGTGGCGCGCAACCGTCGGAACCTTTTTTTTTTTTACTTTTTTAAAGCATTTTTTTACTACCTATTTGCCCAAATAGGTAGTAAAAAATGCTTTAAAAAAAGTAAAAAAAAAAAAAGGCTCGACGATCATGCGCCACAGCTGATCACACTCTCTCAAGCTGTTCTACTTATCTTCCTTCCCATGCCTCCTTTTGGCCTCTCATTTGGTGCGTGGTGCGCACTGCAGCAGGGGTGAAATGCTCCCGGTTCGGACTGGATCGCCCGATCCGGTAGCGATAGAGGCAGGTGGTTCGGAGAACCGGTAGCAAAAATCCCTGCCCCCCCCCATTGCCCAGCTGAGGCGCAGAATCATCAGAAGCTTTTTTTTTTACTTTTAAAAGCATTTTTTCTACAATCTCTTCGGCCGAAAAAATGCTTTTAAAAAAAAAGCCTCTGATGATTGCGCAGCTCAGCTGGGATCATCAAAGATCCCAGCTGAGTTGCCTGATCGGCAGAGGCTTTTTTTTTCTTTTAAATGCTTCTGACGACCCAAGCTGAGTTGCCTGATCGTCAGAGGCATTTAAAAGAAAAAAATCCTCTGTCGATCAAGAAACTCAGCTGGGATCGTCAGAGCCTTTTGAAAGCATTTTTTACAAGGTTGTAGAAAAAATGGTTTTAAAAGTTAAAAAAAAATTGGCCACACCCACTCAGTCACATTACCCTCCCCACCAAGCCATGCCCACAGAACCGGTAGTAACAAATTTTAGATTTCACCACTGGTGTACAGCCACCGAACCGGTAGTAAATCTGTCAGATGTAAATGCCTTATTCTATAATGTGTAAATAGTATATGAATGGGATATCAGGGGTTAACTTATCCTTCTATTCTTAATGTATTCATATTTCACCACTCCCTCATATAGCTCCACCCACTGTATATATAAGGAGCCACCTTCATCCTTTTCCTTGCTTCTATCTGTGAATATTCAGTGAATATAGAATGCCTATTGTAAATAAAAGGAAGTATATTTAAACCTTTAACTCTTACTATTATTATTGAGTCTGATCCTAAAAATATTGCAACAAAATCAGTTCAGATTTCACCACTGATGCCAATCCTTAAAACAAGTCTTATCATTCCAGTTGCTGCATTTTTTAAAGGAAGCTGATTCTTTCAAGACTGAGATTCCTACTGTTTTGTCTTCATCTCCAGGACTTAAAGCATGATGACTTGTGTGTAGTCAGTGTACACAACGGTTAAAAGAGGAAATGGGAAATTAATAGCCGATAACCTCTTTGATGTTTCTCTAACATATTGGGGGCTGCATCTAATTTACTGGGATAAATGTTTTGCATAGATTGTCTGATTACATTACAATATAACTGATTGAAAGAAATGAATTCTTCTGTACACCACATGCTTCCTGGGCTCCTTTATTAAGACCAAGTCTGCACTGCTTCAGTAACTATTAGCTTGGGAAAATCTTTAAGATACTGATTCCCTGGGCTTATTAAGTCTAATATAGAGCTTTCAAGATATTTTCATTAAGAAAGTTTGGTTAATAAAGGTCCTTATTAATAAGATCTATTATGAAAACCATTACTGGAAAAGAGCAAAGCGTTACTATGCAGGGGGAAGAAACAGAGAGGCTAGAAGTAAAAGCAAAATAACATTTCTTCTTGGAAAGGAAGGATTTTGCTTTGCCAGGATTGGTCTGAATTGAAAAAAAAGGAAGAATGTGTATTACAAAATACGGAACGTAATATCAGGTTACACATCACTAACCCTTTTGGGCTGGTAAGCATATTGGGAATATTGTGAGTATTGTGGTGTTTTCATAAAATGGAGGGCCTGGGACTTCTCAGTTCACAAAATGGTTGCTATTATTGCTGGGTGGATTCCTTTTATCCGAAGACACTGTGGTAGGAGTCCTCCCAGTCACATTGGCTAATCCTTCACACATGTTTTCTATGATCTTCAGGGCTGATAATGTTGAGGTTTTGGTTTAGCTAGTGATCCTAGCCATCAAGGTCCACAATATATAACCTAATACATTGCATGAAGTAGGTCAGTGCTGATTTATTGAATAACCTATACTTATATTTATATTTATTTATTTGTCAAGAACGTATTAGGTAATTTATATAATTATAAGCATGCATTGAATACATAAAATAGATGCAAGTAGAGGAAACATTAGGACAGGGACGGTAGACACACTGGTGCTCTTATGCACGCCCCTTACAGACCTCTTAGGAATGGGGTGAGGTCAACATTAGACAGTCTAAGGTTAAAATTTTGGGGGTTTTGGGATGAAACCACAAAGTCAGGTAGTGCATTCCAGGCATTGACCACTCTGTTGCTGAAGTCCTATTTTCTGCAATCGAGTTTGGAGCGGTTCACTTTAAGTTTGCATCTATTGTGTGCTCGTGCATTGTTTGTGATTGAAGCTGAAGTCGTCATTGACAGGTAGGACATTGTAGCAGATAATTTTATGAGCTACACAGGTCATACCGAAGGGGGCATAGTTCTAAGTTTTCTAAGCCCAAAATTTCAAGTCTGGTAGCATAAGGTATTTTGTTGTGAGCAGAGGAGTGGAGGACTCTTCTTGTGAAATATTTCTGGACACGTTCGATTGTACTAATGTCTGATATGCAGTGCAGGTTCCAGACAGATGAACTGTATTCGAGAATTGGTCTAGCAAATGTTTTGTATGCTCTGGTTAGTAGTTAGTAGTTAAAACAACCTGCCATTACAAAAAAAAAAATGTTGAATGGTTCCAGTTTTGGGCTTCTTTAGCTACCTTTGAAATACCAATTCATCCTCATCAAGGTACAGCAATGGAAAAAGAATCTAGAAGTGAAGGAGAAGTGTTATACTTCCTAGGGATATCAAAGTTGAAGATGCAAAGCAATTTAGGTAAAGCTATGAAGATGAAATTATGCTCTCATGGAATAATACTTTATTATTGGAGAAACATTCCCAGCTCTAGGTGACTGATGTCACAAAACTAGGACTGCAAAGAGACAATGACTCTGCTGGCTTGTAAAAGAATTGGTTTTTGAAGGAATGTTTGCCCATATAAGCCATTGCTCAAAATTATTGCATGAGGTCCTGAGCTGCTACCATCCAACTGATCGTTTATCTCCATGAATGCTGACTTCATCTTTTTGGAAGTGCTCTGCAGCTTAAAAGAATAGTTGTTAAGGAAACTAATTCAAACTAACTTTGACATAAAATCTGGGTGATGCTGACTCTGGCCACTTACTCAGGCAGAAAAGGGGATCATAGCAAATGCTGACTCAGAACCAAAATGGAGATAGTGGTCCTAACAGAGTCAGGAGAATTTTTTTAGTGCTGAACCTGTTCTGAATCTTCTAGTTCCAATATGCTCTTTCTGTGGCCCACCAATCAAAGTTTTCAATTCTCTCTGCAGGTCCTTAGCTATTTCTTTCTTATCAAGTTAGCTAGCCATACTCAGTGGCCTTAAGCAAAGAAATACACATGCTTTTTAATTATTATTTTTTTAGAATAGAATAGAATGATTTATTGGCCAAGTGTGATTAGACACACAAGGAATTTGTCTTTGGTGCATATGCTCTCAGTGTACATAAGGAGGATAAAATATATTCATCAAGAATAAAAAGATACAACACTTAGTGATAGTCAAGGTTACTAATAAGCTATCAAATCATACTAGGAAACAAATAAAAACAATATAATTGAAAGATACAGGCAACATGGTTATAGTAATAAGTGGGAAGAGATAGATACTAGTAAGGAAGAGAAGAATAATAGTAATACAGTCTTAGTAAATTATTTGATAGTGTTGTGGGAATTAGTTGTTCAGCAGAGTGATGGCATTCAGGAAAAAACTGTCTGTCAGCGTTCCAAATTAGGCTTTCTTCCAGCGCTGACATAACAAGTTGAAGCAGAAAGAGCGGAAGCTTGATTTATTGCTGAGATGAACTTTTACCTAGTTTTGTATGTACAGATAGTGTTTCCTGGGAGACGAGGATGGGGGCTGCATTCCTGTGAAAAGAACGTGCCGGGATGTAGAGATGGATCTGTATGACGGCCAATGGGACATTGGGGTTGGAGAGCGGAAGAGGAGGGGGTTGGAAGAAGGGGCCAGTTTGGCTGCAATTTGAATCAGAAATGTCGGATTCTGCTATTCTTAAAAATAAAATGATTCATTAGACAGCTTGCGCTTGAGAATGAAGTTTATTCAAGATAGCACCGAAACCTGACAGACAGCCAAACTCTCCTCCAAATCCAGGCTGGCTGAGTTTAAATCATCCCGTTCCCTCCCAGACTTCTGGCCTGACGGACTATGGCTGAAGCCAAGCTATCGGAGGAAAGCCTGCTTCAAGAAACGGGAGGAGCAGAAGCGGTCGTGATTCCAGCCAACTTGGAAAATACAAAGGTTCAACTTTCTTCACCTTCCCTCCCCGCAGAACTTCAAGCAAAGAAACGTGAAGCAGATAAGTACCCGGGGACTGTGCCTAAAGCCTTAGAGGCAGAATCCCCTTTTGCAAAGGTAAAAGATAAAGAAAAACCCCTAAGTGAATTGGGAAGGGCGAGCTGGGGATGGGAATGGCAGCGAAGCCCAGACAAGGCAGCACTTCCCCACCCCAGGATGAGAGACCAGGCAGAAAGACTGAACGCTATGATAGAACAGTATTTAAGATGCTACGTCGACTACCAGCAGTCCAATTGGGCAGACCTCCTATCTTTTGCGGAGGTTGCATATAATAATGCTGTCCACAGCAGCACGGGGCTAACCCCGTTCAAAATAGTGAGTGGCATGGATTTTGTTCCCATGCCAGAATACCCGAGGGAGCCCCCTTCCTCAGTCAGTTTGACCGACTGGATGGCAATGTTGAGACAAACTTGGGAAAATGTTAAGAGGGCGCTGGCAAAGGCGGCTCAATCTTATAAGGACCAAGCAGACAAACACCGAACTCCCCAAAGACCATTTCAGCTGGGAGAGAAAGTTTACCTCTCCACCAAGTACTTGAGACTTAGACTCCCGAGCAGGAAATTGGGCCCAAAATTTATAGGACCATTTCCTATAATAAAAATAATCAACCCCGTTACAGTGCAATTGCAGTTGCCACGGCTTTTGGGGAAAATTCACCCCGTTTTTCACAGTAGCCTTCTAAAACCTGTAGTGGGGTCTACTTTAAGGCCAACGCCACGTGAACCCCCTGGGCCCCTGGTTGTTGGGGGCCAAACGCACTACGAAGTGCAGCGGATTCTTGATTCAAGATGGCACAGGGGGCGCCTTCAGTACTTAATTAAATGGAAGGGTTACCATTTCAGAGGCTTCCTGGGTGAAGAGCGCAAACATCCAAGCTGATCGCCTTATAGCAAAATTCCATGCAGACCACCCGGGAAAGCCGGGAAGGGGGGGTGCACAGCCAGGGAGGGGCTGATGAGACTAATCTTGTTGTGTTTTCCCTATGGGATAGGTGATGTTGCAGAGGGAAGGGAGAGGGGCCGGATGTCAGCGTTCCAAATTAGGCTTTCTTCCAGCGCTGACATAACAAGTTGAAGCAGAAAGAGCGGAAGCTTGATTTATTGCTGAGATGAACTTTTACCTAGTTTTGTATGTACAGATAGTGTTTCCTGGGAGACGAGGATGGGGGCTGCATTCCTGTGAAAAGAACGTGCCAGGATGTAGAGATGGATCTGTATGACGGCCAATGGGACATTGGGGTTGGAGAGCGGAAGAGGAGGGGGTTGGAAGGAGGGGCCAGTTTGGCTGCAATTTGAATCAGAAATGTCGGATTCTGCTATTCTTAAAAATAAAATGATTCATTAGACAGCTTGCGCTTGAGAATGAAGTTTATTCAAGATAGCACCAAAACCTGACACTGTCCTTGTGTCTAGTTGTTCTGGTGTGCAATGCCCTTCTTACAGGGTAGGAGGGTAGAAGTTGAAACAATTTATGTCCATGATGTGAGGGGTCTGAGGATATTTTCACAGACCTCTTTTTGACTCGTGCAGGTCCTCAATGGAAGGCAAGTGGGTAGCCATTGTTTTTTCTGCAGTTCTAATGATCCTCTGAAGTCTGTGTCTGTCTTGTTGGGTTGCAGAACCAAACCAGACAGTTATAGAGGTGCAGATGACAGACTCAATAGTTCCTCTGTAGAACTGAATCAGCAGCTCCTTGGGCAGTTTGAGCTTTCTGAGTTATTACTATTACTATTAATATGTGTGATTAGTTGTTACTAGACAAGCCATGCCCCATTTGATCTTCAGTTCAGAAACATTTTCTCATCTCAACTGAGAACCAAAAGTAGGCAAAAAAAAAAAAAAAACCTCTGTGCCTGAGGTTCCTCAAAGCTCAAATTTATTAGAGATGTCATGTTGGCACATCTGGGAAAACCCAAATCTGAAAGCTTCCAGGTTTTCCACACCCAGCTAACAGTTCACAGCCCTGCCCCACATCCACAAGTTCATCACATCGTCCAATCAACTCTTCACATTCAACTCTATACAATCTCCAGGCAGTCTCCAGCAGATGCAAGCAAAAGTGGCCTTGAATACGGAATGTTGTTATGACTAACTTTCTACCGCTCCAACAAATTTCCCCCCTCCCAATTTCCCAGGCTAAAATATGTGGCAGTTAGGAAGCATAAAGGAAAACTGTCTTCCAAAACTGACAACCCCATTCATGCAACTGTTCTTCATATGTTTTAGCCTCCAGTCCCCCAATCATCCCCGCTGCTCTTCTCTGCACTCTTTCTAGAATCTCAACATGTTTTTTATATCGTGGCGACCACAACTAGTAGTAGATGCAGTATTCCAAGTGTAGCCCTTCCTTCCTTCCTTCCTTCCTTCCTTCCTTCCTTCCTTCCTTCCTTCCTTCCTTCCTTCCTCCCTCTCTCTCTGTCTTTCTGTTATTTCCTTCCTTCCTTCCTCTCTCTCTCTCTGTCATTCTGTTATTTCCTTCCTTCTTTCCTCTCTCCCTTCCTCAAACTCTTGTCAGTTTTCTCATTTATTTTGCTTATGGGAAGCTTCCGATGAGAAAACCAGTGGAGAAGCCAACTGAAAGTTGCACAATTTAATAATATTTTTCTTCAAAACTGGCATTTCTTTTTGTCATGTTGCTTCACTTTGCACTGCTCCCACAACACAAACCTTTAGTGCTAGGTCATTCTGAGGCAATTACCAGCTCAAAATCACCCATGAACTTCTCTGACTGAAGGCAAGGTGGCTCTTAGTATTTTTAACACCAAACATCAAGCATTACACCACACTGTGATAGATGAGAAGCAAATATATCTGGAGACCACTTCTATGTGTAGCAGCATCAAGTCCCTATAAAAGCAAGCAGCACAAATTTCTTGGAGTCTACAATATTGCTTCACCCTAGCCAGCTGCAATATCCAGAAGCCATTCAGATAGCTCCACACCAACAAACAAAGTGCTGGTCCATCTCCTCTATCCTTTATATTCAATAACTACCGTAGTAACCATCAGGCTTAAGAATGTTGCTGAAACTTGGAGTTGCTAAAGTGCCTGCTCTTCTGCCTTGCCCAACTACAGGGAGAATTCAAGAAGCAGAATGACCCCAAGCACATCAGTGGAGAGAACGCTGGGTCCCCAGTGGCACTAAGTGCCACATTGAAGAAAATTGCAGCCATGTTCCCACTGCCAAAGCAAGCTGTTAAAGTAAAGAATCTTAGCAATTCTGTCCAAGAAGGACTTCTAGTTAATTAGTACAAAGACTTCCTTTTTGCTCATCAGTGTATTTTTCAGAAGGATCTACAAGTGAAATTGTAGTAAGTACTGCATGTGCTTTTACAGAGAAGAATATCTTTTACAGTATAGCTCATGGAGTGCAAACTCAGTTCTTATTATCATTATAACTGTCTTAATTTGCAAATGTTATCTACTATTTGTCCAAAAATTTCCTCGTACAGTTTCATTGCTGAAAATATTTGCACCAACTCCCTCAGTTTCCTTTTTCTCGTCTTTGTCAGTTTCTGCTGGTGCTTAATGGACTTCAGGCTAAAGTGCTGACTAAATTGAAAGGTATTGATAATTAAATACCATCCATTTTAAATATATCTGTCATACTGTATTTCCTACTTTATAGGCTTTTTAACAAACGGCCCACTGGAGAAACATATGGTTATATTTTCCTTGGGGGGGGGGGGGGGAAAGGTAAAAGAATATTTTTCATTCAAGCCATTAAGAAGCACTATCTTAAAAAGAAAACACCAGCATCCTTCTCTGTGTATTCAGATCAGGTCTACCTAGGCTAGTAATGACTTTCTGTTCAGTTATCCATTTCATTTTGCTAAAATTACAGGGAAGTGCAGTGAAATTTTGTGTTAATGGCACATTCTTCTTCTCATTTAGGCCTTTCCTTTTATGTTCCCATAACCTTTAATTCTCAAGCGCAAATACTGTAAGACATAAAGAGCCTCTTCTGAATTACCATATTTTTCGGAGTATAAAATGCACCTTTCCCCCCCTCTAAAAGGGGGTGAAAATTTAGGTGCGTCTTATACACTGAATGTAACCCCGCTCACCCACTGGCCCCCACCCTTTGGTCTCTGCTTCCCAGCAGTTACCTCCTTGCAGCAAACAGCAAGAAAAAGCAGCTCCTTTCAGCTTCAGCATAGCCTAATTAGCAAAAGTTGATTGGATCGGCCTCTCGATTCTCAGCTGATTTGCTCTCAGCTGTTTTGCGCAGGGTTCTGCTGCTTGCTCCAAGGAGGTAAATTGCTTTTTTCCCTTGTGCTAATCAAGCTATGCTGAAAATGAAAATGAAAGTAAAGCAGGCTGTTTGCTGTTTGCTGCAACGAGGCAAAATTGCTCGGAGGCAGAGGCAGATTTCTTTTTCTTCTTTTCCTCACCAAAAAAGGTAGGTGTGTCTTATAGTCCGGTGCATCTTACACTCTAAAAAATACGGTATACTTGTAACAGCTTGATTGATAGTTTATCTTAAATATGAGGTGTATACGTTACTGTATCCGAGACCATGTGCTACAATGCTTACACTTCTACTGGCATACTAACTCCAATGATGTTTTTCTCAATTCCATATTATTGAAGGTATTTTTATGACATACTTAGTTTGATGTTCAAAGATAGATCAAAGGCATCTCAATATACTAGACTTGGTTAGCCTTTCATCCTATCTACAAGGGAGGCAAGGGAGGGCAAATGACAAATCAGATACCACATCCTTGTAATGCAAGCTCAACCTCTTTTTTTCACATGTTGTGATGTTACACACATTTATATAAGAGGTGGAACTTAAGTTGTGAATCTTATTTTGTAGAGTCCCTACAAAATAAGTGTTCTGTCCCCGTCGCACGCACACACACAAACAGACAGCCAGGAATTAATGAATCAAACAGTCAGGAATTCCTTTAAGATAACAGTCTTGGCAGCGAACCATGAACTGCCTGCCAGGAGATTTTACTCACTAAGGGAGGTTTTTTCCCCTCAGTCCGATATACCAAATTAATTCCTCAAAGCAAAGAATTGTCAAAGTCCAGTCCAAAGAAATCCAAAAAGAGATTCTAACAGGGTTCTAGAAACACGATATGACTTCCAAGTTTTTCAATTTGTCCATCACAAGGCCTGAATAGCCAACACACCCCCTTTTATACCTTGTGGGGTGTGGTCCAGTGACTCAGCTCAATCTCTGGCCCGCCCACACCTCTTTCTCTGCTGCGCGCGTTTATCCTTCTGACGCTGTCTGGGATCCAGCCAAAACTCATCCCCCTTGCTCTCTATCTGCGGCTGCTCCGAAGTGCATTGCTCCTGGCATATCTCTTGGCCTTCGGAGGAAACCTGAGGCATTGCCAGAGAGGAGGGTCCTGGAGAGGGAGGCCTTGCCAAATCCTCTCCTTCACCTTCTGAGTCCTCTCCCTCTGTTAGGACAGGCTCGGGGGTAGGATCACAACAATAAGATTCACAACTGTTTTCTTGTAGACATTTTATTACCCAATGAGATAACATCTTTAGTGCTAAAAGGGAGTGGGGTTTACTCTCTGTTTATATAGAGAGGCTTGCCTTGTAGGTGTTGGTGCAGGGGTGGGCTGCTGGGGGTTCATAGGGGTTTGGGAGAACCTCTAGCTATGATTCTATGTAGTTTGCGGAACCCCCAAATCCCATTCCTGGCTGGCCCTGCAACTGCAAAAATGAATGCAAAAATGTCTACAGCAGGGATGAAATGCTCTCGGTTCGGACCGGCTTGGGCGAGTAGGTAGCGATGGCAGCGGGCAGTTCGGAGAACTGGTAACAAAAGTCACTGCCCCCGCCCCCCATGCCCAGCTGAGCCGTGTGATCATCAGAGCCTTTTTTTTTCTTTTAAATGGCTCTGACTAGCCAAGCTCTGACGATCCCAGCTGAGTTGCCTGCTAATCAGTCAACTCAGCTTGGATCGCCAGAGCCATGTAAAAGAAAAAAAACTTTTTTTCTTTTAAATGGCTGGTAGCAAAAATCCCTCCCCCTCCCCCCACAGCTTGCTAACCTTAGCTGCTGGTCGCAACACCTTGCTGTAATCCCTGCAATCTATTGCATCAGCAAGCAACTGAATCTCCCTGCCTGCAATCAAGCAGGCAGGGAGTTGTGGACTTCAACTCCCAGAATTTCTCAGCCAGCTAAGCAAAGCTGGCTGAGGAATTCTGGGAGTTAAAGTCTACAAGTCTTAAAATTGCCAAGGTTGGAGTCCCCTGTTCTATTGGGTAAGTTTTTTTCTCCTTTGGGAGCTTTAAAAAAATAGTTAATTGTGGTTTTTTTTTAGTTGTTCTTTTTTTAGATCTAGCTATTTAAAGTTTAGGAAGTTTTAAATTTAGCTGCTTTTATATAAAAATAAAATAAAATTAAAATTAAATAATATTTGTGCAGCTTTCTGAGATTTAGTGTGTTTCTGTAGTGTTTTACTCTAACTACACAAACACACAAAATCTCACAAAGCTGTATGTGGAATTTTGTGTCTGTAAAGTGTGAAAGTTGGTTTTTTGGGCTTTTTGTGGCTGTGTGAGGTTCCTGCTTGTTGCAGGGGCCATTTTGGGTCTAGCACAGCTGTTTTTATATTGTGGGTGAGCCAGTTGTGTTATGTTGTGTTTTGTAGGTTAAAAAAGGGCAAAGAAGTGACATTGACTTAGCCACGCCCACCTGACCAGCAAGCCACGCCCTCCCAGTCACTTTACCACCAAGCCCAGCCCACTAATTAAGCCACGCCCGCAGAACCGGTAGCAAAAAAAATTTAGATTTTCACCCCTGGTCTACAGGTAATGTTCAATTTACAATGTAATTGAGCTTACAGTTGTAAGTTATGCCGGTCATTAAGCAGGTCACCATCTAACCCTGCCTGATTTTATAACCCTTTTTGCAGTGGTTGTTAAGTGAACTCATTGTACCCAATGGGCAGTGGTGGGTTTCAAATTTTTTTTACAACCAGTTCTGTGGGTGTGGCTTGGTGGGAGTGGCATGGCTTGGTGGGCATGGCTTGGTGGGTGTGACAGGAGAAGGATACTGTAAAATCTCCATTCCCTCTCCAATCCAAGGTAAGGTTACTTGTAAAATCCCCATTCCCTCCCGATCAGCTGGGACTCGGGAGGCAGAGAATAGATGTGGGCGGGGCCAGTCAGAATTTTTACTACCGGTTCTCCGAACTACTCAAAATTTCCACTACCTGTTCTCCAGAACTGGTCAGAACCTGCTGAAACCCACCTCTGCCAATGGGTCACTTTTGTCAGAAACTGGAAATAAGCACCAGTTTTTAGCAAAAAAAACCCAAAACATCATAAATCATGATCATGATTAGCATGGGATACTGGAAATGGCCATATGTGTGATCTGGCTGCTAAGCACCCACAAAATGTGGTCAGGTGACTACAGGAGGGATGTCAGCTAGTGGTGGGATTCAGCCGGTTCGCACCACTTTGGGAGAACCGGTTGTTAACTTTCTGAGGAGTTTGGCAAACTGGTTGTTGGAAGAAATCATTAGGGCAGAGAACCGGTTGTTAAATTACTTGAATCCCACCACTGAGCATCTTCACAGTCACATGATCAAAATGTCAGCCATTGGAAAACCGAAACTGGGTCGTAAGTAGCTGTGGGAAGGTCTGTCATAACTTCATGACAATCATAAATCGAGGACTACCTGTACATAATAAAATAGATACCAAACCCTCTAATATGGCTTTTTTCCCCCTCACCATCACCCCTTTTCCTGACTTTTTTTTTTTTTATTTAGGAAATTGATTTGCTGGATGGAATTACTTGTGAGTAACTCTGCCACAGACATGAATCTGGATTGGCATTAAACCGCTATTCATTAACTTTGGAAGGGCTCCCTTGTTTGTTTGTTTATGGACCGGCTTTCATCAAAATGCATTCGGAGACATGAAATGACAAGGCATGAATAAAATTAATCACGCCGAAATAACTATAACAATGATTAGAGCAAACGAGAGGAGCATAAGCCTATGAAATCTATACAGCAGGCAGGAGAAGGTAAGTAATGATGTCGGAGAAATTGATCATAGATTTCCTTTCAGCTCCAAACAGTGTGGAAAAATCAGATACATTTTTCCTACAATCACCTGTTTCTA
This sequence comes from Pantherophis guttatus, assembly GCF_059756535.1. Lineage (NCBI taxonomy): Eukaryota > Metazoa > Chordata > Lepidosauria > Squamata > Colubridae > Pantherophis > Pantherophis guttatus. Next base: position 22,318,573 of record NC_142072.1, on the reverse strand, counting down.
CATATAATCCTCTCCAGCACCAAATTACATGTAAAACAGTATACTCTGAGGTAAAAAATGTACGCTAGGCCTTAATCTTTATATGTGGGAAAGTTGTGTGGGAGAACGAATGAAGATTTTCTTTTGTTTCGATGGAATAAGCTAATTGAATATGTGCAATACGGGTAGTCCCTGATTTATGACTGTAATAGAGCCTGTCCATTATGTTGTAAGTCATGACAGTCATAAAGCAGGTTATCACATGATCAATCTGATTTTATGACTTTTTTTGCGGTGGTTATTAGGCAAATGCTGTGGTCATTAAGCAAGCCAAGTGTTTTCTATGAGCTGGTTTTGCTGAAAACTAGAAGTAAATGCCTAAAGGTAAAGATAAAGGTAAAGGTTCCCCTCGCACATATGTGCTAGTCGTTCCCGCCTCTAGGGGGCGGTGCTCATCTCCGTTTCAAAGCCGAAGAGCCAGCGCTGTCCGATGACGTCTCCGTGGTCATGTGGCCGGCATGACTCAATGCCAAAGGCACACGGAACGCTGTTACCTTCCCACCAAAGGTGGTTCCTATTTTTCTACTGGCATTTTTTACGTGCTTTCAAACTGCTAGGTTGGCAGAAGCTGGGACAAGGAACGGGAGCTCACCCCATTATGCGGCACTAGGGATTCGAACTGCTGAACTGCCGACCTTTCGATCGACAAGCTCAGCATCTTAGCCACTGAGCCACCGCATCCCCTTAGTAAATGCTTATTTTTGGCAAAAATGTCATAAAACCAGGTCATGTGACCATGGGACACTGCAAATTCCCATAAATGTGAGCCAGTTGCTGAGCGCTTGAAATGTGGTCACATGACCTTGGGAGGGGCAGCCACTGGAACTTTGGAACTAGGTCATAGGTAACCCTGGAGAGATCTGTCATAACTTTGAACAGTCCCTAAGCAACCAGTTGTAAGTGGAGGACTACCTAGTCAAACATGAAATATATGCAAAATGAACTCTATGACCTTGAAGAAACATTGCCAGTACAAATGCTTTAACCATCATTTTTTCAAAAGGAAGCCTATGGCTAGTGTTGAAAAGAGAGTCCTCGTAGGACTGGATTGCATATTTCAGCAGATGTTCTAACATTTGGTACCTTCAAAGGAAATAGTTTCAGTTAATGACATGTTTCTCTAAAGCACATTCTCAAAGACCCTTCTGCAGAAGAATAGTTAGGTCAGGCTGTAGAAAGAGCCGGCTTGATCTCAAACCATTTAGGAACTTGATTTGGGGTTGGAGGCAATTGATATAGTAGTACGAATAAAATTTGATGGCGTCCACTAGAATTCTCCAATGTCTAGTCATCTTCCAGGACAGGCTAACAAATAATGTACCGTATTTCTCAAAGTATAAGACGCTCCGGACTGTAAGACGCACCTACCTTTTTGGGGGAGGAAAACAAGATATATGTTAGTGCAGTGATGGCGAATATTTCCAGCACCGAGTGCTGAAAAGGGAGCGTGCACACACTTGTCGGGGCCGCAACCCAGAAGAGCAGCTGCCCAGGGAGCATGTGCGCACCAAAAAATGAACTTCCGGTCTCCGGCATGTGCATGCACGATGATCAGCTGGCTGGCACACATGCTCACACTGGAAAATAGAAGACCACTTCTTCCAGTTTCCAGCACTGCCACATGCACGAAAGCCAGGTGATCATCGCGTGCACATGCGTGCCAGAAACCTGGAAGAGGAGTGGGCAATGCCACGCATGCCAGGCGACAATGCTCCACATGCCACTTCGGGCACTCGCGCCATAGGTTCGCCAGTGCATGGAAATAATATGAAATTTTACCAGTTTGGAACTGTTTCAAGTTTTTTTTTTCTTTGCATAGATTGGTACTGTAATCAGAATCAGTAAGTTATTCAGCACGCAATCTGTTAGATGTAAAGCTTCTTTCCCCCTCTCTTTATTTTCCTTCAGGTAACATTTTAATTAAGTTAGTGAAATGCTTTTTAAATTCCAGCCAGTTGTTGATTCTAGAGAAAAATTTTACAAGAAAAGGACACAAAGAAGAAAATAAGAATCTTGCTGCAAGGAGGTAAATTGCTGGGAGGCAGAGGCCAAAGGGTAGCGACCGGCGGGTGGGCAGGGCTACATTTGATGTATAAGACGCACCCAAATTTTCACCCTCTTTTAAGGGAGAAAAAAGTGTGTCTTATACTCCAAAAACACGGTATTATAGCAATCCCAGTCCACTGTCAGTCTATGGCTCTAGTTGTTGGGGAAAAAAGCCAAAGCTGAATGAAAGTACCATATTTTTCAGAGTATAAGGCGCACCTTTTTCCCCTTAAAAGGGGGTGAAAATTTAGGTGCGTCTTATACACCAAATGAGCCCTGCCCACCCACTGGCCCCCACCCTTTGGCCTCTGCCTCCCAGCAGTTTACCTCCTTGCAGCAAGCAGCAAGAAGAAAGAGCCCATTTCAGCTTCAGCACAGCCTAATTAGCACAAGTTGATTGGATCGGCCTCCTAACTCTCAGCTGTTTTTCTCTCAGCTGTTTTGCACGGACCTCTGCTGCTTGCTGCAAGGAGGTAAATTGCTGGGAGCACGTTTTTTTTTTTTTCTTGTGCTAATCAAGCTATGCTGAAAACGAAAATGAAAGTAAAGCAGGCTGTTGTTTGCTGCAAGGAGGCAAAATTGCTGGGAGGCAGAGGCAGATTTCTTTTTCTTGTTTTCCTCACCAAAAAAGGTAAATGCGTCTTATAGTCCGGTGAGTCTTATACTCCAAAAAATACGGTACTTTATGCCACTAGTTCTTCAGGTTTAAACTGGATCAAAGAATATCTCCAAAGTGTGAAATTATCTGAGTGCTATTCTGTCTAGACTCTCATTTCCAGAACATTCCTTCTGTCTGATCAGTTAACCGAATTTTCTACCATAGGAGCACCAAATCTGGGCTGCAGAAACCCAATAATTCAAGATGGCGAGCATATTCAACATACCTTCCTCCTGCCATTTTCCCCCCAACAACAATCTGTGAGGTTGAATTGGGCTGATAGAGAGAGAGTCACTGGCCCAAGGTCACCCAGCTAACTTGAATTAAGAGTCTCCTGGTAATTGGCACAAAGTCATCCAGCCAATTTTCATGGCCAAGGAGCAACTTGAGCTCACAATTTCCCACTTTCTAGCCTGATGCCTTCATCACTAAACCAAATTTACTCTAGAAAGAGTGCAGAGAAGAGCAACAAAGATGATGAGGGGACTGGAGGCTAAAACATATGAAGAACAGTTGCAGGAACTGGTATGTCTAGTTTAATGAAAAGAAGGACTAACGGAGACATGATAGCAGTCTTCCAATATCTCAGGGGTTGCCACAAAGAAGAGGGAGTCAAGCTATTCTCCAGAGCACCTGAGGGCAGGACAAGAAGCAATGGGTGGAAACTAATCAAGGAGAGAAGCAACCTAGAACTAAGGAAAAATTTCCTGACAGTTAAAACAATTAATCAGTGGAACAATTTGCCTCCAGAAATTGTGAATGCTCCAACACCAGAAGTATTTAAGAAGATGTTGGATAACCATTTGTCTGAAGTGGTGTAGGGTTTCCTGCCTGGGCAGGGGGTTGGACTAGAAGACCTCCAAGATCCCTTCCAACTCTGTTATTCTATTCTATTCTATTCTATTCTATTCTATTCTATTCTATTCTATTCTATTCTATTCTATTCTATTCTATTCTATTTATTCTATTCTATTCTATTCTATTCTATATTGACTCTATCAGTATCAATCTTCTTTCTTCTCTGAACAGCTTCATAGCCTTGAATTTATTTATTTATTGGGTTCGATTTATATGCCGCCCTTCTCCGGAGACTCAGGGCGGCTTACAATGCGTTAAACAATAGCCTTCAAATTTTTCTATATACCTGCTTAGTAGGGCTTTCGGCCCCCCCTTAGTGGTGTTCTTTTTTATACAAAGTCATCTTATTGCCCCACAATCCGGGTCCTCATTTTACCTACCTTGAAAGGATGGAAGGCTGAGTCAACCTTGAGCCTGGTGAGATTTGAACTTGCAGTAATTGCAGGCAGCTGGTGCTACTTAACAGCACTTTAGTCTGCTGCGCCACCAAGGCTCTTAAATCTTGCTTTAGAAAGGGGCAAAAGCTGAGGATCCAAAGAAACTAAAAGAAAATGTTGTCATTTTTGTGCTGCAAAGTCTATAACACACACACACACACACACACACACACACACTGACCTATGGACACCCTTGCTTTTTCCCTTTTTCTCTTTGTTCAATAGCATTTAAAATAAATTAAGCCCAGGCAATACCTTTGTAATAACTTTCCACACATGGGGTTAGTTAATTGCTTTAATGTCATTCATAATAATAATTGGAATAGCCAACATGCAATTATAATTGGTTCAAGTGTTACTTAATAATTCTTGCAGCCACAATGCACTGAACTCATTTAGAGAGGGAAAAGAATCATCACATCATCAGAGAAATAATCCAAAGTCATGATTATTGTCCAGGCCTCTGTAACACTACGCTGAAGCTTCCTTGACTAGAAATGAAGCAGGCATGTAGGCAGACTGGAAGAAAAGAAACTAAGAGAGAAAGTATAAATAGATTCATTTACAATTGCATGGGTACCGCATTGAAAAACTTGAAGAGGTAAATTGATCAGGCTAAGGACAGACCATTCTGGAGAAAGTCTATCTATGTTCTTGCTAAGATTCAACATCTAGTGCACATGATCAACCAGTCAATCAAAAATGGGTTAGGAACCATGCCATCTTTGCAAGAAAAGCATATCAGTGCAGTAAATTCAAGAATTACATACAGCAAAGATACCATCTTTCATCAAAATGTTGTCAAAGCAATTTGCATAGCCAAACATTCACCAATATAATTTAATTCCAAGAGAATGCTTACTTGAAACCTGTTGCTATTATGGCATTCCTTTCTCCTGCCTCTTCATTGATGTTTCCTTGGATCGTCTCTAGTTACAGGGCAATCTTTATTTCCGTTTGCAGGGTCTTTCAGGTCCACACGGGTGTGTAGTAAAGCACAAATTGATGTGATTATCAATTACTGTAGAATTGTAATTGGAATCTAAAGCAATGACAGGAAGGAAGGAAGGAAGGAAGGAAGGAAGGAAGGAAGGAAGGAAGGAAGGAAGGAAGGAAGGAAGGAAGGAGAAGGAAAGGAAAGGAAAGGAAAGGAAAGGAAAGGAAAGGAAGGAAGGAAGGAAGGAAGGAAGGAAGGAAGGAAGGAAGGAAGGAAGGACGGACTACACTTGGAATACTGTATCCACTTTTTGTTGCCATAATATAAAAAAGACATTGAGATTCTAGAAAGAGTGTGGAGAAGAGCAACAGGGATGATTTGGGGACTGGAGGCTACAACATATGAAGAACAGTTGCAGGGATTGGGTATATCTAGTTTAATGAAAAGAAGGATTAGGGTGACACAATAGCAATGTTCCAATATTTGAGGGCTGCCACAAAGAAGAAGTGAGTCAATCTATTCTCCAAAGCACCAGAAGGCAGAACATGAAGCAATGGATGGAAATTAACCAAGGAGAAAAGCAACCCAGAATTAAGGAGAAATGTCCTGACTATTAGAACAATTAACCAGTGGAACGACTTGCCTCCAAAGTTGTGGGTGCTCCAACACTGGAGGTTTTTAAGAGATTTGTCTGAAATGGTAATGGTTTTCTATTTGAGCAGGGGGTGGACTAGAAGACCTCCAAGGTCTCTTTCAACTTTGTTAGTGTGTTCTGTTCCATATGCAATGCCCACATGTGGACTCTTTTACCCTAGTAGTCCTCTTTGGCATAAATGGGCCCATCTATAAAATATCACATAAAAGGAATCAATAGGAAGGCTGCTCTTCGTCTTACTAATTGACTGAAATATTCTGACACATTGGCAAAATTTTGCATGAGTAGGTAATACAACCAACCGATAATTATTTTGCAAACTTTTAACACAGTGTGAATGAGCTGACGGAATTGAAAAGTGGAGGCGAACTAAACATGCTACAGGATCAGAATGAATGTTGGCAATTCTATAGAAACTGAAATTAAACACAACCCCTTCCTTTACAAGCCGCAATTGTAAGGATGAACTACTGACAATATTTCAGATGGATTCTATCACTCCTTTCAATCAAATTTCCTACTGTGGCCCCCAAACCCGTTGGCTCAGATTTTTAAAATTAACGTATAGTTATTAACAAATTGCTACTCTTTCACTTTTAGAAAAGCAGGGATTAATCCCTCCGTGAGTTTCATATTGACGCTTATTGTATTGCTGTCTTATACATTTTCTGCTAGCTACTTTGCGAAGCGGTGGAATCATTTTCATTCCAAGTGGGATATTAACGCTTCTTAAGATGATCAAGGCCTCACTGCCTCTCCAATTCAGTGGGTATTGATTATTCAATTGGAGGCAAGTTTCACACTGACAAATTTATATCACTTAACTTGCTTCAACCACTTTAGCTAATCAGTGTAGCTGTTAATATGATCTTTCCCTACATGGAAAGAGTTCATGCTAAGACTGTCCTCTGGTTTTTAATGAATTATTTCTTCTCCCAAACATTATTAAATAGGCCATTTAAAAAAAAAATCACTTTAGTTCTTGGCAATCAGTGTCCATAATTTTTAGCAATGGACTATTTGTCCCCAGAGACGTTTGTAAAATTTTCTCCCTTCATTCAAGTTCCACTCCAGCACCTCACAGATGTTGGAATTCCATATTCCGCAACAGAGATTCTGCATTAGAGTTTCCCATTATGGACATATTTATAGACCAAATACTCTGGGTCACAATCCTTTTCGGTTTTTCCATGGTGCGGGAATGATGTAAGACTATGGTAGGCACTTTCATGGATGTTCTGTTGCTGTGATGGCAAACCTATGGCACGCGTGCCACAGGTGGCACGTGGAGCCATATTGGTGGGCACGCGAGCTCAGCTCTGGCACACATGCGTGTGCTGGCCAGCTGATTATTGGGCTTTCCAGTCTCACCGGAAGTCAGCAAACGGGCTGTTTCCGGCTTCCGGAGGGCCTCTGGGAAGCTGGGGAAGGCTGTTTTTGCCCTCCCCAGGCTCCTAGAAAGCCCCTGGAGCCTGGGGAGGGCGAAAAACGGACCTACCGAGCCAACTGTGCCATCACGTGCCAAAAGCGTGGTGAGTGTGGGGGGATCACATGTGCATGTGCGGGGGAGGGCAGGGCGCTTAGAATTATGGGTGTGGGCACCCATGCACAACCCTCCTATGCTTCCCCCGCTTTTGGCACGCGATGGCAAAAAGGTTAGCCATCACTGTTCTATTGCAATGCTTCTCCACCTTGGCAACTTTAAAATGTGTCGACTTCAAATCCCATAATTCCTCAGCCAGCATGCTGACTGGATAATTCTGGAAGCTGAAGTCCATACATCTTAAAATGGCTAAAGTGGAAAAAAAAAACAGTCCTATCCAATTTAGCTTCTTTCAAACTTTGTGGGAGAAAAAGGAAACTTAAATAACTATGCACCAGTATTAAAAAGAGAGCAGCTGATGTACTGGGTGGATGTATTTATCCTCTTACACATTTCAAACCTTTTCTACATTAAGCACAATCACAAACAAGGTCCGTGTTATAAAATGCACTTACATTCAGTTTAGTGATTTCACTCATTGTCTTAACCTTTGATAGAGAGAATACTCATTTTAGCATTTTATTTATCATTTCATATAATAGTATACCTCTTACTAAGATTTATATTGTAATCATTGTTGATTTTGAAATTAAAATCTTAAATATATGTATAATTTTAATCTGTAATCTATATGTATAATCTTAGTATTCCAAGCACAATCATTGGTATTATGTTTTTACATTTGTTCTAGTATCGTATTAGTATCTAGTATCGTGAATCCTAGTTATTATTATAATATGTAGGATAAACTATTGTTATAATGTTTATAAATTATAAACTAATCTTATAATTTTAGTAGTGAATAGAAATCTTCCTGGTCAATCATCAAACTGAAGGAAAGTCTAAAGCAGGGATGTCAAACTGGCAGCCCATGGGCCGGATCCATCACGCACAGGCCACACCCACCCCAGCTCCGCGAAGGGAAAAACACTGCAAAATGTCACATGACGGTAACATGATGCTGTGAGTTTGACACCCGTGGTCTAAAGAACTTTAGCAGCCCTTTGCAAAGATCAAAATTAAGTACCCCATGTAATTTCTCTACAATTAACATTAACCCCCTTATTCCTAAAACACTTAAACATTTAATATTAAAATTCCATATTTTATCTTTATAATGTAAACTGCTGAACAAAAGCCTTCTTTCCTTGAAAGTTTTGCATGATCAATCACTCCATTTTTCACATATGTTGTTTGATCCAAGAAGTGTAAGACTCCTGCAAATAATATTTCGTTAGTTATTAGCCATTTCTAAAAAGAGCCTGGCATTGTGGACAGAGCTTTTGCAAATTATTACAGGTACCAGAAAAAAAATCTGTTCTCTATTCAGGAAAGAGAGAAGCCACCTCTGCAATTCATCAGTAGGTGGCTAGCAAGCTGACAAAGAAATCACGGCACAAAGGAAGAAGAATTGGGTAGTAAAATAGCTCATTCAGTTGCCAAGAATTCTGTAGCTTATTTCCTTTTCCTTTTCAAGAAATGTATTTAAAGAGGTCTATGTAAGAAGACGGGCCCTTTTGCTTGTAAATGGATACTAAGGCTATGACATGTAAGCCATGTAAGTTTTAACTTTGCAAAGGACTGCTCATATAGTAAGTGAAGTAGCAGTACATAGTTAATATCCTATGCCTTTTTTTTCTCTAGGAAGAACAGTGGTATAACTCAGCAATAATGATTATCAGTTATGTACTGTACATATCTGTACTTCTCTGGAATTGGAGGCTTCCAAAGACACAAAGTATTCAGCTATTTCCACCTGTGTTTCAACAGCACCTATCTTTGCAGAACTAAGCTTGAGAAATTTGAAATGACATGGAACTTTCATATTTGAAGGTTGGATGGGAGACAGCTTCTGTTAGAAAGTTTGACCTAGAAATTATACAAAGCGCTAGTCCAGATCTTCAGGACACTATTAGAAGTTCTGGACTAGTGCTTTATATAATTTCCAGATTAAATTTTCTAATAGAAACTGTTTCCTATCCAACCTTAAGATATGAGAATTGGGAGGAGGAGGAAGAAGAGGAGGAGGCTGAGGAGGAGGCAGATAAGAGGAAGAAGCAATGAGGATTTGGCAAACATCTAAGAAGATTGAGGTAGTCCAGACAATAAACACTAATCATGACGTTATCTTTATTGTTAAAGTGACAGAATCTTGCAGGTCTGAAAGTACATCTCTCCCTTCTCACTTTTACAATCCAAGAAACTTGGGACCGTGTCTTCTCAGATTTTTTGCCATCTTCAGCCATTACCTCTACGGGCTATGCTGCCTCTTATCTGCCTGCAGCCAACTTTGTGGCTCCTTCTTCTCTTGTCTCTCCAAGACATGTAAAACGGTTCCATGGATAGCTGGTCGAATACCATAAATAGCTAGTATAGTTCCTTCTCCCATAATTCATAATAAAATCCTATGAAAATAGGAAGAAGAAGATGGAGTGGATATTTTTGCCCCTTGAGTTATTTGTAAAAATAATGTAAGTGGGACACAACTAAGTAAAAATAAATTCCCTTCCTCTAAAAATTTGTCTTAAACCTATTTCGATAAATCTCCAAAAAGTCAAAGCAATAAAACCCTAAAGGAGGAAGATAAAAAGAAAAACCCAACCACCGACAAAATTGTGGAGGTATTTTTTTTTCCCATGGAAGAGCTTCAATAATTCTCCATCACTTCTTCAACCTCATGGTGAAAAATGGCTACCTCTAATGGTGAAATATGCCCTGTGCTTACTGCATTATCCAAGGTTCCCCATGAATTTTTCTCACAAGCAGAACTAATAAAAAGACTAAAGAGAGTGCTGGTTTCCACTGACAAATGGGTTAAGATGGCTTGTATGCAGATATGAAGGGCTTATTTCTAACAATCTGGAAGATTTCACAAAAATAGATGGGAAATCAGTTGACATATATACAGTATATCCCGACTCTAGGGGGCAAGCCAATGATGAATACTTTTTCCCATTGCATTCTAGGGCCAGGGAAGACATGTCAACAATGCAACAGTACAGAACATTGGCCTTTTGAGAAGACTGCTAACTACCTACATTCTTAGTTCTCCTTTCCTAAATCTGAAATTTTGCCTATTCAACATTCGTCAATGGCAGATTGCTCTATGCTTAACTATGACTATAATTAAATTCAAATTATGGATATTATAGTCATAGAAAATAAAAGTGGAGAAAAGCCGACCAATAATAATAATCATATTATAGACATGGACTATATAAAACTATCTTGGGAAGTATCATGAATAGTTCAAGCTGAGCTTGTTGATCGAAAGGTTGGCAGTTCAGCGGTTTGAATCCCTAGTGCCACGTAATAGGGTGAGTTTCCGTTACTTGTCCCAGCTTCTGCCAACCTAGCAGTTCGAAAGCACATAAAAAATGCAAGTAGAAAACTAGGGACCACCTTTGGTGGGAAGGGAACAGCGTTCCATGCACCTTTGGCATTTAGTCATGCCGGCCACATGACCACGGAGACGTCTTCGGACAGCGCTGGCTCTTTGGCTTTGAAACAAGGATGAGCACTGCCCCCTAGGGTCAGGAATGACTAGCACATATGTGCGAGGAGAACCTTTACCTTTTATAAAGAATTTGGGTGGAGGAAAAAGGGGGGAGGAGCTTACCTTTTTAGCTGTCTCCACTTAAACAAAAGTGGGGACAGTGTAAATTTGCATATTGCATGATGGTTAATATTATAATCTGATTATTTTGAAAAACAAGATTAAGAATAAGATCAAAAATTTCTATCTGCCCTTGGATCATTGCTTATTGTTTTCATCACACAAATACATTTAGAAAATGGGAAGAAGAGAAATTAATTTTCCTTTCCTTGGAGCTCAGATTTCAACTAGAATTCAAACCCAACTCCACAAAAGACAATGTCTGCTAAAATTTGCATCATTATATGATGAATAGGAACAATATTCTATCCAACTGCATAAAGTTCATATTTTTTTATAACCACAACCGAGTTTGTTCCTTCCTGTACGTGCAATTTTTCTCAATAGTGACAATTTTGCACATATTTTTCTTTAATGGTATTTTTGTATTCTGTTCTGAGTCAGAAACTATTTCACAAGATTTGGTGACCACGGAATCCAAAGGGTAACTGTATTTTTACAAATTAAACATTCAGAAATGTAGGCTAAACTCTGTTCGATGATTTTCCTACACTTGATCATTGCTGATTTTTTTCTTCATTCAGATACATAGTGAAATAAAAGTGCAAACAGTACCCTTCTTTTTCATCCATGTAATCCTTGACTGTCAGATATGAAGAATCAGGACCACACTGTTAAGTTTCCATCAAGCTAATTTATTGCTCATGCCTATACACAAGGATCTAGTCAACTAATGGTCAGCAATAAATTGGTGCTACACAAGAATTAACAGAATTCAAGAAGGGTTGGAGTGGGTTATAGAGACTAATCTGTCTTTGGGTGTTAAGTGAATTTTGTTGTATGGGTATACTGTGTATACACATACAATGACAATGAAGTTATTATTTACTTATTTCATTAAACATGAAACTCAGTCAACTGAACATTTAAAAATGTGACACAAATACAATTGACTGGTGTTAATGGTTGATACGGGTTGCTGCCAGCATCCTAGGTATCAACCAAGTACCTTCTTAAAATATATGATGTTCCGAGTAGTGCAGTTTTTTGCAGTTCCGCTGGTGTTATTGCAGGAAACTGCAATTTCTTGAAGTGTTTTGTGAAATTCTTGGAGATGGTACCAAGTGCCCCAATGACAATGGGTATCACTGTGACTCAATAAAGTTGTTGTTGTTGTTGTTGTTGTTGTTGTTGTTGTTGTTGTTGTTATTATTATTATTATTATTATTATTATTATTATTATTATTATTTAATCTTTAGTGAGATTCATAGCCTTTGAGGCTGGTTAACAGCTCAGCAGCTCGAGTCCTAACCAAGGACCTAGGAACTGTTAAGGTATCGTCGGAGGATGTAAGCTGTTCCGAGTAAGGTGGTTTTTTGTAGAGTCAAAATGTTCAAGTCCGGCAAATTTAGAATTTCTAAATAGCGGGGTAGCCCTTTGGGTGTTGCTCCAAGGGCTCCAGTTACTATTATTATTATGCTAAATGTGAGAGAGTTAGGAATAAAGCAAACACAACTTCTTGAAAAAAACCCTTTTGCAATGAGAAGTATGACTGCAAGTGCTAAAATGTTAGGAGCTTCTAGTCGTGGACCGTATAGAATCCTCCTGTAGTTCCAGAAGCAGACACAGAGCCAATGCTCAATAAATTAAGATAATCTTTGTCTTAATTGTCTTCTCTGGAGATTCTTGATCCATCAAATGTCATTGATCACTGACATGGGCAGATCATATTCCTCCCTCCAAATCCATTTGGATTTGCAACAGAAGCTTCGGCACAGCTGCATAAGCTTACAAGGAGCCTGGGATGTGTTTGATAGAAGTTGTTGCCTTCCAGTTGTGACACTCCCTCCCCCTGCCCCTACACACACACACCTTAACAACCTTTCTATGGCAGAAGAGACTGTTCTTAAGAAAATCCTTTCTGGGGAATCACCACAGTTGCTTTTTGATTTATCATTGTATACAGAGAAAAAGAATGATTGGATTTCACCCTTGAACACTCTTCATTTATTTTATGAATGACTCAGTGCTGTGTTTCAAATTCTCCAACAGCATATGAATGAGAGAGAGAGAGAGAAGAGAAGGTCATTGAATGAGAGAGAGAAAAAAGAGGTTTTCATCAAAATGGAGAAACCCTGTTTCTCCCCCTTGCCCTCCTAAATAAGACACAACTCTATTTGACAAATCAATCTCGCATTTGTACAAAAACAGTTCTCTCCCCTCCCAAATCAACTCAGAGAATCCAATTGAATCAGAAGTGTCTTCCAAATCAATTTAAATCAGCAGTTCAAATTGCATCAATGAATCAAATTGGATTGCAAGCCTTTTCATGCATACCAGAAATAGGTTGCATGTGGAGGGATGCTCTCAAGTGTGACAGACATACACTTCATTTTCATAGAGAGAGAAGACACGGAGTGACAAGCTTACAGAAGTGCTTGACTGTTGCATTCTTCCAGGGTGCTTTTTCAACTAACCTACAGCCACGAGATTTCCTGATGATTTCTACCCAAAACATATTGGATGTGACCCAAGTATGCTTTTTGAGAAGAAGAAAGTTCAATCAAGTTGCTGCTATGAATAATCATTCATTCATTCATTCATTCATTCATTCATTCATTCATTCATTCATTCATTCATTCATATATGAATATGAATAAATACTCACTTAGCAGCAAGGATTATAGTTTTAAATATAATCCAACTTTCCCTTTGTAATCCAGATTTTGGCTAGGATATCTGAATACCAGTTTCTTTCAGACACAATTTAAAGGGGGAATGGATTCTAATTCTTATTTTTGCTTAGGTGCTTAGATTTCCAGGGAAAGGAATAATTAATAGGAGAGGAAAGGAGGCACAAGTGGCACGAGAAAACCAGATAGGGAATCCATGCCAGTGAAGATGCTGTTGGACTAAAATTCTATCATCTTTGTTTACAGAACATATGGGATGGGGATTATGAGCACTGGAACCCCAGTGAGATAAAAGGCCATGCTTTTTCAACACTGAATCTACAAAAAGGGAGAGAAAAGGGAAGATTTTGATTGATGGGTCAGAAGAGTAAAGAATGTTATTTGCATGTCTATAACTGAAGCATCAGTTCTTGGCATCTTAGGTGGCATAAGGAATTTTTGCAAACAGGTTACTCCGTGGGTTGGTTCTGTTTAAGGAATCTGGGATTGGACATATCAAAATGGGAAATTGGAATTTGGGAAATGTTGAACACCAAAAGGTGTTTTTTTTTTAACAAAAAACAAAAACAAAAACTGAAAGTTTCATCAGAATTCCACAATATAAAAACAGAAATTTTCAAGAAAACTAGTTAGGTTTCCATAGCATACTCAACCTTAAACCTAGATTACCAAAGCTTTATTTCAGGATTAGCCCAAGCAAATAAATTATATGGTATCCTGGTCACCTAAAATTCTAGGATAATGTCCAGTTTTCTAAAAGACACTCAACCACATATTACTCAACACCATTTTAACTTGTCCAGCATTTTGTGTGAAACCAGTTGCCTAATTCTCAAGCAAGCTTAGAAGCCAAGGGACCAGACTGTCCACTAGCACAACCATGCACAAATATCAGCTGTACTTGCCACCCAAAGCAAGAGGCTCAGCTTGTTATGTCACCTATTGAACCTTCCTTCTGCTAAATTTATGGCACACAGGTTACGTTCTGCGGTTTGTGGATTTCTTTATTAATGGCTTTTCTAGTATCTGTAACATAAGTAGCTTTTGAAGAACTGCCTCCTTGAACTTCTGTTTGAAGGACTTCTGGTACCAATATTGGCCTGACAGATCCATTGTGATTAAGTAGGCTTCTCCCTGATCTTTCAAAGCTTGTCACATTTTTATTTATCCAGATCTTTCCAGACACAATGAGACACTTAAGGCTTCAAGTGGTGACTGCTGTTGTAAACGTCTCCAAGAAATCTAAGTCATCCATTTCTGCCAAGGCAGGAAACTGATGGTGGCATCTTTCCCTCTACCGCTTAGAAATAGATTGAGTGACACCGGTGGAGCTGTAAGGTATTACCCAAAAGCTGCCCAGCTCCCACTAATGAAAAGGCTATTTACCTTCACCATCACTGCCATCTGACATCTGTTTAGTTTATCTTGCTGTTCCTTTCTATTGCTGTGTCCTCTGTGTCAAGAGTGATCAACGCTTTTCTGAAATGGGGGTCAGGGAAAAGCCAGCCAAATTAATCGCTGTAAGAAAGAAGCAAGTTACAGCTATCATACAAGCTTGCTACCATAGCATAATGATGAATAAGGTCATTTGTTGACAGTAGCCCAAGAAGCTCAGACATCTTGGGAAAAGGAACAGTATCCAGCACCTGGCGCTGGGAGAAAGGTGCTGGGGGACTGGGATCAGAGTTGTCTGAAGCAAAGCATTTGTAGACTACAAGACAGGGCAGGGCAGGTCACTTCAAATGTATACATCAAATAGACATCTTCTGATTTTCTGAAGTCCACACCAATTCAGAGGAAATAATGTAAGGCTAAAGAAAAAAACTTACTAGGCAGCAGGGGTGAAATCCAGCAGCTTCTGACATGTTCTGGAGAACCGGTAGTGGAAATTTTGAGTAGTTCGGAGAACCGGCAAATGTCACCTCTGGCTGGCCTCAGAGTGGGGTGGGAATGGGGATTTTGCAATATTCTTCTCCTGGAGTGGGGTGGAAATGGAGATTTTGCAGTATCCTTCCCCTGGAGTGGGATGGGAATGGAGATTTTGCAGTATCCTTCCCCTGGAGTGGAATGGGAATGGAGATTTTGCAGTATTCTTCCCCTGGAGTGGGGTGGGAATGGGAATTTTGCAGTATCCTTCTCCTGGAGTGTAGAGGAATGGGAATTTTGCAGTATCCTTCCCCTGGAGTGTAGGGGAATGGAGATTTTGCAGTATCCTTCCCCTACCACGCCCACCAAGCCACACCACACTCATCAAGCCATGCCCACGGAACCGGTAGTAAAAAAAAATGGATTTTTGTTTCGTTTTCTTTTTCCTTATGACAAAAACCCTATAAAGTAGGTTGGACTGAAAGGAAATATGAGTGTGAGTACCTGGCATCATCTCATGAGCTTCAGGATCAGGACTGGGATCGTGAAGTAAGTGTTCTGGATACAAGATCTCTTGGCTCCAATAAAAACCCACATCTTGAGAAAAGGCAGCCCTGCAGGTGAAAAATAACCAGCAGTCTCATGCTTTGCCACACCAGCCAAATATTTTCTGACAAACAAAACCCACACTTTTAGGAGGTGTAATCCAACATTACCACTAGGACAGTGATGGCTAACCTTTTTGCCCACTCCTAGCACATGATGGCCCGGTAGGTCCGTTTTCTTTCTCACCTGGTTCCAGGGCCTCTCTAGGAGTCTGAAAACAGACTTCCCCACCTCCCAGAGGTCCTCCAAATGCCAGAAATGGCCTATTTGACAACTTTTGGTGGAACTGGAAGTTGTCAAATGGGCTGTTTTTGGCCTCTGGAGAACCTCTGGGGAGGGGAGGCCATTTTTGCCCTCCCCAGACTCCTAAGAGAGGCTCTGGAGGCTGAGAACAGCAAAAAACGGGCCTTCCGGTCCCACCAGAAGTTGTCAAACGGGCCGTTTTCAGCCTCTGGAGGAATTTCTGGGGGGGAAGGCCATTTTTGCCCTCCCCAGACTGCTAGAGAGGCCCTGGAGCCAGATGAGAGAGAAAAATGGGCCTTCCACCCCGCCAGCCCCTCCGGATGAAGGAAACAACCTGTTTCCCTACTTCTGGTGGGCCCAGAAGACCCAAAAGTCAGTTGGCCAGTGCATGCATGCGCGCCGGAGCTGAGCTCGCGTGCCCACTGATATGGCTACATGTGCCACCTGTGGCATGTGTGCCATAGGTTCACCATCATGGCACTAGCAGATGGATCTAAAACAGGTCAACTCATTTTAATAAATGAGTTTATCAATTTAATTGATTTGGAATTTAACCAAGGAGCTAAACTGGTGCTTCAAGAAGAGATAAGTTGAAAATATGGCCCATATGGCAACCATTTGTATCTTTCTATGACTGCCCCTACCTTATGGAACCCCAGCGATCTGGAAGGCCCATAACCTATAGCTTTTTATCTAGTACGGTGAGGATATCTGGAGTTGGTTGTAGGAAATCTCAAGGGAATAACTGAGGCATCCAGTTGTTTTGGTTTTATGATTTTTATGGTTCTGGGTTTTATGGTTGCAGTGAGCCAACCAATTGTATTTTAAGATGGACAGCTGTACAAATCTTTTAAATTTTAAAAAAATTGCCATCTTTTCCTATCTGGCTCTTTTGTTTTGGTACCTAAACCAAAAGTGACGTACATACAGAAAAGAACACCTTAGTCATCATCTTAGGTCAGGGGTGTGCAACCTTAAACACTCAAAGAGCCATTTGGACCAGTTTTCCATAGAAAAGAAAACACTGGGAGCCACAAAACCCTTCCCTGTGCCTGACTATTTCTTGAGCGGC
Organism: Pantherophis guttatus; assembly: GCF_059756535.1. Classification (NCBI taxonomy): domain Eukaryota; kingdom Metazoa; phylum Chordata; class Lepidosauria; order Squamata; family Colubridae; genus Pantherophis; species Pantherophis guttatus. The sequence continues at coordinate 22,301,303 of NC_142072.1, read as the reverse complement.
CACAAAACTAGCATATGTAGTTGAATTAAACATTCTGAAACTTTTCTTTTCTTGGATTTATCCATGGTTGGCCTACCGGGGATTGAAAAGCTTAATAAATCACATGCTGACGAGTGTCGCACATTGGCGAGTGACAGGGAGCCACATCAGAGGGGTGAAAGAGCCACTTGCGGCTCCAGAGCCGCAGGTTGCTGAGCCCTGTCTTAGGTCTTTGATGATGATGATGTTATCCATTCAGTCCAACTCTTAGAGATTCTATGGACCAGATCTCTCCAATGCTTCCAATCTTGCATTACTTTTTTGAGGGTTTTTTAATGCTCTGGCTGGGGTCAGCTTCGGTGGTGTCCAGGCAGCATATTCTTTGGTGGCCTGGTTTCCTTTTATGGATAGCTCTTCCAAAGATGGCTCAGATCTCAGTGCTATAAAAGCTGGCAGATCCCATTAACAATTCTCTTGCCTTGTGGCTGCCACCCGGCTGAGAGATTTGATTTTCCACTACAGTTGCTCCTTCAAGCAAAGATGGCATTCAGGATGCATGAATTCAGAGGTTAGTTAAATTGAACTGGTAAGATAAGTCTGGGAGAGGTACTGCATAAGTAGCAAACAAAACTTAATAACCAAGCGAGCAACTGCATCCAGCTGGCGAGGAAATCACGGAAAAGAAAAAGCTAGCTTGCAGAGGGCCTTCAGGATTCATTTAGCTGTAAAGTCGGATATTTGTTTGGATGACAAGCTGTATAAATTCGGCAGCAGCTAATGCCCCACTAATCAGGAATAATCCCCAATCTTCAAAGCATCTGTAAAAGAATGGTGAAGTGAAACGTACAATTCTGGCTGATATTGAATCAGCATATTAGTACCTCTAACTCAGCACTGTCTGCTTGAGAAACGGATGAGAAATTCATTTGTTCATTTAAAACTTTAGATTAATCTACTCCCAGACTTTCCCAGCCAGTATGCTCTGTGGATGATATATCTATGGAGATTCTCAGTCATCCAGGTCATGGTTGTCCCAAAGGTGCTTTTTCGAGAGGCAACTGGACTTTCTGGTTTTTCTTTGAAGACATTTAGCTTCTCATCCAAAAAACTTCTTCAGCTCTGACTGGGTGGTGGGGAACGGAAAGATTTATATTCCTTGCAGACAGCTGATCATTTGCATTCTTTTAGCAAGTTGTTGAGTCCACCTGAAGGTTTATCTGTGTCATCAGGGTCACCTGAGTGGTACAAATGGGTGTGGAGCCTTCTTGGAACTGCTGAAAGGACTGTGTTGTAGACTGGAGATAGATTATGTTGTAACATAGATGGCCTCTTTGACCCTTCCATTCCCCACCACCCAGTCAGAGCTGAAGAAGCTTCTTGGATAAGAAGCAAAACGTCTTCAAAGAAAAACCAGTTGCCTCTTGAAAAAGCACCTTTGGAATGTCTGTGGATGATGGTGGGGGTTGTCATCCAGACATCTTAAAGTTTCCAAGTTTGCAAAGTACTGGTTTAGACACTGGATTAGAAGTGAAGAAACTGGTCCTTCCTTAGACAAGGAACTCAGCTGTGTGACCTTGGGCTAAACCCAAGACAATGTCAAACCACTTCTGAAAGTTTTGCCAAGAAAACTGATAGCCCTGTCTATGTTATCATTAGGAGCAGTGATGGGTTTCAAAAATTTTTTACCACCGGTTCTATGGGCATGGCTTGTGGGGCGTGGCAGGAAAAGGATACTGTAAAATCTTCATTCCCTCCCCACTCCAGGGGAAGGTTACTGCAAAATCCCCATTCCGTCCCCACTCTGGAGCCAGCCAGAGGTGGTATTTGCCGGTTCTCCAAAATACTCAAAATTTCCACTACCGATTCTCTGAAGTGCTCAAAGGTTCTGCTACCAGTTCTCCAGAACTGGTCAGAACCTGCTGAAACCCACCTCTGATTAGGAATGAAGACTGTCTTGAAGGGATTGTGGGGGAGGGAGGTTTTAAATGAATTGATGTGGAGGAATAGCATTTCTGTCTTTAAGGTTTTCGGCTGCCCCTTCCGATGGTACTTTTATTTTATTTTATTTATTTTATTAGTCATATTTCTATGCCGCCCACTCTCCGAGGACTCTGGGCGGCTTACACCAAAGACAGTATACTAAATAGCATATTGCCCCCTAACAATCTGGGTCCTCATTTTACCCACCTCGGAAGGATGGAAGGCTGAGTCAACCTTGAGCCGGTGAGATTTGATCCGCTGATCTGCTGAACTAGCAGTCAGCTGAAGTAGCTGCAGTACTGCACTCTAACCACTGCGCCACCTCGGCTCCTTTTGATAAGGAGGTGGATCTTGGCAGTTGTGATAGAGACAGCATTGAATACCAGTTGAAGGAAACCCAACGGGAGAGGAGGAGGGGGAAGGAGGAGGGAGGAAGGAAGAGGGAGGAGTCTACAAATCCCAAGCTAATCCAGTTGGGATAGAATGGATTGCTGAGCAAAATGGGTGAACAAACAGGGGAAGGAGAATTTTGTTTGCATGTGTGCACGAGCACAAGTGTGGGATAAACATCTTAACACAGGTGGTGGGTGTCTCACAAAGGCTTGAATATATGGCAATGGTGAAATCCAAATTTTTTTACTACCGGTTCTGTGGGCGTGGCTTGGTGTGCATGGTGTGGCTTGGTGTGCATGGCTTGGTGGATGTGGCGGGGAAAGATACTGCAAAATCTCCATTCCCACCCCACTCTGAGGCTAGCCAGAGGTGGTATTTGCCGGTTCTCCAAACTATTCAAAATTTCCACTACTGGTTCTCCAGAACCTGCTGGATTTCACCCCTGATATATGGGGAAGAGAGATAGATGCCACAAATGAGAGACCCACCAGGACTAAAAGGAAGAGATACCTCTTTGGGGAGTGCCTGTTTTCAGTAAGCCGAAAACGTTTTAGCTTCTCCAGTTTGCCAAACTGGTGCCTTCAGACTGGCCACCACAGCCGCCATCCCTAGCCCTCAAAAACCTTTGCTGCCTTTGCAACACTTTACAAGAAATATATTCAAGAGCTTTGAAGCTCTTCTTGAATAAAAACTAGGGATGAAAATGGAGGTTAAAAAAAAAAACAGCGCTGTGTGAAGAGGAGCAGTAGAGTCTATTAGCATGTTGTTAAGGTGTCACCAATTCTTAACAAAGCAAGAGTATTAGCGATGCTGCTCACGTAGATCTCTCCCTCTCCTCCATCCCTGATTGCAATTTTATTAATGGCGCTGCAAGAATAAACTCTCCAACTCCACTGGGTCCATTCTCATTAGTGGTCACGCATTTATTTATTTATTTATTTATTTATTTATTTATTTATTTATTTATTTATTTATTTATTTATTATATTTCTATACCGCCTTTCTCCCGTAGGACTCAAGGCGGTGTACAGTCAAGAAAAATATAGACACACAAACATCATAAAATTGCTAATTAAAATTATTACTTAGTTTGGTCAATTAAATAAAACCCAGAATTAGATAACATTTAAAAAATCATTCACATGTTTGTATGTTTAGCCCTGCCTGTTGGAACATCAGGGTCTTGAGGGCACGGCGGAAAGCACGGAGATCAGGGATATTTGATGTGCAAGATTGTAAGCCCTCTGAAATGTGCCTTGACCCCTTTGCTCTTCTCCCAGTTAAAGAAAAAAATATGTATTTCCTCCACAATAGTCAGCGATCATGTTGCTTTCTTGGGGTCAGTGACGCGACAGCTTTACAAGGGTCATGAAGGAGACTCGCCCCATTATCCAATATGATGAAAGAAGAATTCTTATATAAATAAGGAGAGAAGTAACTCTGGCATGGCACATTTGGGGATGGTAGTCAATTGAGCCTGCTCATTTTATTTTATTTTTTAAATCCTCTTGCCAGGTCTTATTTCTCTCTCCAACCTTCTCTGCAAGGCCTGATGCTTTTCAGGAACAGCACCTTGATCCACATAGAACTAATCCACTGTTTCTGGGAAAGTGATCTTACTCATAAGAAAACAAAATAGTAACTAAGGCAATATTTCCTCCTCCTCCTCCTCCTCCTCCTCCTCCTCCTCCTCCTCCTCCTCCTCCTCCTCCTCCTCCTCCTCCTCCTCCTCCTCTCTTCTTCTTCTTCTTCTTCTTCTTCTTCTTCTTCTTCTTCTTCTTCTTCTTCTTCTTCTTCTTCTTCTTCTTCTTCTTCTTCTTCTTCTTCTGCCATATCCGTCATCAGATGTTGGCGATCATGTTGGCAATCCTATTTTTGTCAACAGCTGTATGAAAAAGTGCTGCTGAGTTTTGTCCAAACCAGTCCCTAAGGTTTTAATAATTTTAATTTAATTTAATATTTAAATTTATATACCGCCCTTCTCCCGAAGGACTCAGGACGGTGAACAGCCAGAAGTAAAAAACATCAAATACAAAAGCTGACTTGCCTGATCAGAAGAGGCTTTTTTTCCTTTTAAAAACATTTTTTCTATAACCTCTTCGGCCGAAGAGGTTGTAGAAAAACTGCTTTTAAATGCCTCTGACGATCCCAGCTGAGCTGCGCGATCATCAGAGGCTTTCTTTTTACTTTTAAAAGCATTTTTTCGGCCAAAGAGGTTGTAGAATAAATGCTTTTAAAAATAAAAAAAAGCCTCTGATGATTGCGCAACTCAACTGGGCATGGTGGGGGGGGCAGGGATTTTTGCTACTGGTTCTTTGAACCGCTCGCCTTCATCGCTACTGGATCGGGCGATCCGGTCTGAACCGGGAGCATTTCACCCCTGGTTTGACCTCAGGGGCCGGGGTGGGCATGAGCAAAGTGGGAGTGGCCAGCTTGACATCACTCAAGTGGTGGCCCAAGCACTCTGCCAGAGAAAACAGAGCTCAGGTGGGCTACGTGTGTCCCCCTGGGCCCCGTTTTCAGCTGCGATGGCCTCCTGCAGCCCTGATCTGTCCCCGTCCACACACACACAAACACAGCCAGCCGAGGGTTAAGAAAGTACTTGGCACGCACACAGGTTGTTATCTCAAACTTGGCAACAATATAAGCACCGCCTGCCAAGAGCTTTACTGCAACAGATAACATAAAATTACATACACATTGCAAATAGTCCAGCAAAACAATATCCTTTCGGCAGCTTCAGATGTTGTTAAAGTGACTAGCCAGAGTTAGTTTTTGTTCGTCACTGTTGCAATATTTTCAGGATCAGACTCAATAAAGATAATAGGAGTTAGAGCTTTAAATATATTTCTTTTTAATTATGATAGGCATTCTATATTCACTGAATATTCAAGGTAGAAGCGACGAGAATGGTGAGGGTGGCTCCTTATATATACAAGGGGTGGAGCTAGGAATGGGAGTGGTAAGTTATGAATACATTAAAGTCCAAAGAACAAGTTAACCTCTGATGTTCCATATATACATTATTTACACATTGGAGAATAAGGCATTTACATCTGACAAATCCCCCTCTAAATGCCGGTTCGTTACACAACACCAATTACATTCTGATTCAGGACAATATAATACATATAATTTAGAAGTTAAATATTTGTGTTGTTTAGAAGGTAAGGGTTTTGTTAATATGTCAGCTAATTGTTCAGAAGTATCGCAATGTATTGCTTTAATGAATCCGTCTTGAGACAGTTGTCTCACATGCTTAAACTTTATATCAATATGCCTGGACCTTTGTCCAATTGCATCGGATCTGGATATTTCAATGGCCGCTTTATTGTCTTCATGCATAATAAATGGTAAGGTGGGTTTCTTCCAAACATCAGTGATCAGATCATTGAACCATACAAGGTTATTTGCAGCCTTGGACAAACAAACATATTCCGCTTCTGTAGTAGAAGTGGCTACTAGTTCTTGTTTACCAGTATACCAGTAAACTGGACAATCATTCAATAGAAAAACATAACCAGAAGTACTCTTTCTGCATGATGTATCACCAGCCCAATCTGCATCAGCATAACAAGTAATTTTTGGTTCTCTGTCATTATTGGGTTCCAACATTAAACAAAAATCTAATGTACCCTTCAGATATCTTAGAATTCTTTTGACAGCTTCCCAATGATACAAGGTTGGTTTACTAACATATCTTGACAATAGATTGAGAGGTAATGCAATATCTGGCCTAGTCCAATTAGATATATAAAGGAGTGAACCTATAACTGATCTGTAAAATGTGTTGTCTTTAAACTCAGGGGAAGATTCATCAGTATTTCTAAGGAAATCAGTTTGCATAGGGGTGTCACAGGTTTTAGCATTATTTAAGTTACATTTGTTTAGGAGTTCGATGATTTTATCTTTCTGTGTAAGTTTGAATCCCCTTTTAGTTTTGTTAATTTGCACACCAAGGTATTTATTCACTTTACCCAGAGATTTCAGTGAGAAGTGTTCATTTAACTTATTTACAAAGATTTCCCTGCTCTCTTTATGCTTTCCAATGTATAAAATATCGTCCACGTAAATTAATACAAATTCAATATGATCATTACTCTTTTTTACAAAGAAACAGTTATCAGCAGTGGTGGCGTTGAAATCCATGGTCTTAAGTACTTTTACCAAGCAATCGTACCATCTTTTGCCGGATTGCTTTAATCCGTACAGACTCTTATTTAATAACCAAATTTCGTTCTTATTAGTGTATTGACTGTGTGGTGCTCTTACATATATTTCCTTATCTAATTTTGCATGTAAGTATGCGGTCTGTATGTCATATTGGAATACGTCCAGATTGAGTGCAGATGCTACTACAAGGGCTGTTTTGACACTCTCTGTTCTCACTGTGGGTGAATATGTATCAGTATAGTCTTCTGGATATTTTTGTGCATAGCCTTGTGCAACTAGTCTAGCCTTGTATAAGGTATTGCCTCCTTCTAAGTTCTTAATTTTATAAATCCACCTGGTACCTATAATTGTTTTATCCTTAGGTGCGATCGCAGGTGTGAATACATTTAATCCTTGTAAACTTTCCATCTCTTTTTCCATAGCTAGTTCCCATTTTTCTCTTTCTTCATGTGGAAGTTTCAATACTTCTTCATATGTATTAGGTGTTATTTGTTCTCCATTCATATGCATTATGTAATCTTTGTATTTATTTGGTATTTGGTTTCTATTGTTTCTAATAGTTCTTTCAGGCTTGCTATGGTTATCATGCAAATATCTAGCTTCCTTTTTTGTTAATGTGTCTGTCTTTATTTTATGCTGACTATTAGTCCAAGTTTTGGTTTTGTTCTTACTTTTGTTAATATTTTGATTTTCTGTTGTTCCTTCCTCGCAAGATATCGTATCTTTACATTTATTAGGAAATATTTCATTAAGGTGCAATTTTGACCAATTGGCCTGTTCATGGAACACAGCTGTTCTGGATACTATAAATTTGTTATTACTATCAATAAATCTGTACCCTTTGGTTCCAGTTTCGTATCCCATGAATCTTAATCTCCTGGATACGTTTTCTCCCTTTCTCCTCAATTGTTTAGGTATGTGTACGTCTGCAGTGACTCCAAATATGTGCATGTGTGATAATTTGGGTTTTCTATTGTACATCATCTCATATGGTGTCTTATTCACAATACTGGACCAGGTTCTATTTTGAGTGTAATTCGAATAATGTAATGCCTCTGACCAAAATTGTTTGCCTAAACCAGCATCCTCTAATGTGCACCTAATCATGGTTTGTAGTGTGGAATTTTTCCTCTCTGCAACTCCATTTTGAAATGCAGAAAAAGGATTGGACGTGAAATGTAACATTCCTCTATCCTTTAACCATTGGGAGAATTCTTTAGACATGAACTCACATCCCCTATCTGTCATAATTTGCTTTATTCTGATATTATGTTGTGTTTCTATACGTTTGTAGAATTCCTTAAATTTCTGAAATGTTTCATCCTTGTGCTTTAATGTGTAAACAAAACCATATCGGCTGTAGTCATCCACTATTGTTAGGAAGTAACGTTTTCTATAGGTAATTGAGGGACTTAATGGACCAACTAAGTCCATGTGTACCAAATCAAAAATACTGTTAGTTGATCTGTTAGATTTTTTTGGTCTGGGACTGGTTTTTAGTTTGGTGGACTTACATACTGAGCATTCCAAATAATTTTCACAATTTTTTATTTTGACACCTTCTGCGTGTTCAGTCATTTTTTGTACTACAGGAAAGCTTGCATGTCCTAACTTCCTGTGTAAGATGTGAGCACACTCATCATGAATTGGTTTACCTATTTTTGGTTTCTTTTCTTTGTATGTATTTTTGTGATCATGAGTTATTCTACACTCATCATTGTCACTGTTACTGACATTTTCATCATCTGCTTCAATACAATCTTCCATATTTGAATCAATGTTATGTAAACATCTTTCTATAGTTATCAGATAGGGTAGACCTCCTTTTATCATTACAGTACCTACATTTGTTTTGTTCTTTTCTATAGTTGCTTTCCCCTTTGAGAAAACTATATTGATATCAGATTCTCTGCTTAATTTTATGGCACTTAGTATGTTGTGAGGTATTTCTGGGATTAATAATACCCCCTCTATTTTCCCTAGACCAGGCAAGGTCACATTTCCTTTGCCTAGTACTTGAACCTTTTCTTGATTAGCTACCTTTACCACAAACTTATCTTCTATAAATGAAGATAATATACTTTTGTTGTTGGTGGTGTGATTTGTTGCACCAGAATCAATAAGCCAATTGTTATTCTCATCCTGCTGTGTTCTGGTGCTGTCTTGTTTATTTAGCCCATTCAGTGACCCAGATTTCCTCTCTTTTGAATTTTCTCTACCCCCTCTATTTTCTTTGTAATTTGGTGGGCTTCTATATTTGTGTCTATCTGTGGAAGATTGTCTGTAATTATATTTGCTCCTATATTCTGGTCTATGTCTCTCTCTTGAGACTTTGGGGCAGTCTCTTCTACTATGTTCCCTGGATCCACAATTGTAGCATCTAAAGGCCTCATTATGTTTATCTTGAAAGACTACTTTCCTAAAAGGTTTGTGGTCTGTTTGGTTACTGGATCGATTTTTTCTTGAATTGTCTTCTGCTATCAATTTGTTAGATAGACTTTCTATGGATAAATATCCCAAATTAATGGTATCTAAGTGTGACATAAAGCTATCCCATGATGGATCAAGTGAATTGATAATAACACTTTTCATTGTTTGATCTGAAATCACTTCCCCCCTCAATTGTAGCTCAGCTCTTATTTTGTTTAGATTTATCAAATGCTCACTTATAGAAACCCCTGGTTTTACTCTAGAGGAAAAGAAATCCTTAGACATTCTTGTGGTTGTAGCTACGCTATCGCTGTGAAATAGATTAAACATGCATTGAATTATTTCTGATACAGTTAGGTTTGGTTTGATGCTATGATACATTGCAGGAGACACGCTAGATATTATTATGAAAAATGCTCTATGATGTAAACAATCTATTTTTAAAGTCCAAGGTCTTCTTGGAGGGCTAGTTATAAAGAATAGTAAATTTTCTTTCATGAAAATAACCTGAAGCTGTTGGTACCACTCTTGTAAATTAATGCCATCAATTCTAAGTTTTGGGAAGTCACTGGGTAAGTTACCTACATTATTCTGTCCATTACTTACAACCTGGGGCAGTCCGTGATCTCTCAAGTGCAGGAAATTACAGAACGGCATTGGGATGCTTGCAATGAGTCTGCGCGGTTCTCTGGCCAGTTCAAGTCCTTCTGGGTCGTCTACGTAGTTTCGCACATGCGCGTTGCTCATTTCTTCTTTGGTGGCGTCGTGGAAGGTTCTTTCCCTTTCAGCTCTCTCGATCCGCTCCTCCTCAGATGAGTCGGTCTCTGGCTCGGTTTTTGGGGTTCTGGTGGTGGTGACGGTTCTTTTCTTCTTTTTGTGTGCGTTGATATTCGATTTTGTCTGTGGTGTAGGGCGAAATCGGCATGGCTCTCTGGGCTCGGGCGTCGTCGCTTTCGAAGTCAGGATGGGAGCGTGCAGGTCTTGAGTCGCCGGTTTGATTTCTTGCTTCTTCGTAGATGTCTTGGTAATTTTCAGTCTTGGCCCAAAAGCAGCAAAAAGCGTTTTCATTGCTGATTTTACTTGAGATTTTGTTAAATCGTCTTCACTTTCTGATTTTGGATCATCTGAAGAGTTTGAGACTTCTTTCTCACTTTCTTCGTCTGATAGTGTTTTTCGCGCCAGAAATTTTGAACTGAGCGTTTTGATTGGCTCTGCTTCATTCTCTTTTGAAGTTCGTTGAAACCAAGATGGCTGCCATTCAAAATTTCGCGCGGGATCACATCTTTTCTTTTTAACAACTATTTTCTCAGTAGTCATCTCACTTACGGTTTTTTGATCTTTGGGTTTTTCTTTAATGACGTTTTTCTCTCTCGCTGCTCCGCTGTTCTTCAGCATCTCCTGGAGGTCCGCGATGAGACTTTCATCATTCTTTTGGCTTTTTAGTATCTTTAATATCTCTGACCTGAGTTCGTTATTTTCTATTTCGATTTCTTTCTGGTCATTATTTTCACTCATTAGTTCTTCTTCTTCAGTGGTGTATTCTTCGGATTCTCTCGAAATCGCATTGGTGGATTCGTTGACCATCTCTTGATCAGTTTCTATTTCTTTGCTGTAGGCCCTGGTGTTGGGCCTATCTTTCTTGGACATTTTTAATTACTTATTGAGTCAATTAACCATCCTCTGCTACCAGCTTGTTGCAATATTTTCAGGATCAGACTCAATAAAGATAATAGGAGTTAGAGCTTTAAATATATTTCTTTTTAATTATGATAGGCATTCTATATTCACTGAATATTCAAGGTAGAAGCGACGAGAATGGTGAGGGTGGCTCCTTATATATACAAGGGGTGGAGCTAGGAATGGGAGTGGTAAGTTATGAATACATTAAAGTCCAAAGAACAAGTTAACCTCTGATGTTCCATATATACATTATTTACACATTGGAGAATAAGGCATTTACATCTGACAGTCACGGAGTTTTACCAGCCACTACCCTCTCTTATATAGTCTCTGGGGTGTGGTCCAGTGACTCAGTTCTAACCCCTAGCACGCCTCCTTAACTGCTGCAACCGTTTATCACGCCTTTGTTGGCATGCATCCAGGAACGACGGCTCTCCTTCCTCGCTCTCATCCGAGACACCTGGCTCCTGGCTAATCTCCTCTCCCTCGGCCGGCACCTGAGACAGTGCCAGAGGGGAGGGGCCTGGAGAGGGAGGCCTGGCTGACTCCTCTCCCTCATGTTTGGAGCCTTCTTCCTCCGATGAGATAGGCTCAGAGGGTGGGGCCACAACAAGCCCTCTGCCAGCAAAAATGGAGCTACGCATGCAGCCCTCCCAAACTCTGTTTTTGCCGACAGAGGTACCACGGGCTGGTCCTTACACTGTTTCCAGGATGGCCCGGTGGACCAGATCTAAGCACCCCAGAGGCAGATCCAGCCCCTGGCCTTGAGTTTGACACTGGTCTAATTGATTTGTTTGATCAGAGAAAAGACAATATCTACATTCCTTGCTGACTGGAAATCCCTTCTGGACTTTTTTGCACTAAATAGAAAAAAATGAATATAATTTATGGCTTTGCTGATAAAATAAGATTATAGGAATACAGCCATGATGCAACTTCACAGAAAGAGGGAAAATTATAATTGTACTTATAAGAGCTGTAAAAAAGATCAAAAGCTGCTGCTTTGCATCTTTTTTCTTTCTTTCCAATTTTTCCTTTTCTTTTGATTTCTTCCTTGCACTTTTCGTTCCTTCTCTCATTTTCTTTCTCTTTCTTCCTGATTTTATATTGCTTTATATTAATTTTTAGCTTTGTCTTTTTTAAAAAAACCTTTAATAAAATAATATTTAAAAACCAGCTGTGACATCATTAAAATGGAGAAGGATAAGGACAAAAATGGTTTTTTGTACCCCCATCTTCCTTGTCCAGTTACTTTTTATTACATCTAAGAAAAGGATCCGGAGGTTGAGCAAACATGGTTTAACCCCTCATTTTTTTTAAAAAAAGTACAGATTTTGGAAATGTTCCTGCTTTATCTGTTTCTCCACTTTAACATTGAGGATGATTTAATGTCATGGAACTCTGCCACATCATCTTCCATGCATGGATAATGTCCTTCAAAGACAAGTTGAAGCTCCCTTAATCATGCTTTTTAATGTGACACAAAAATTGGGGAAAGAAAGGAAGCGAAGGAGGGAGATCTCTGAAATCGACTACTTTCAGGCTCTTGCTGTGTTTTTATGTAGTTAATGCAGCAAATAAAGATCAAATGAAATTGTTGTCCAGCCTTCTGGGGGCTTCTCTACACAAAAGAAGCTGATGATTTTCCATTTACTTTTTCAAGATACTTTAGATATTGTTGTTGCTTTGCTTCATGATGTGTGTGCTAATCTTATTGTGATCAGCCATGAAAAATGATTTATACATTGTTCTTCCATTCAATGTCTCCCCAGAACTTTGCAGCTTCCCTCTGGGTCCTTCCTATTGTGGGTACACAGTAAGCCAAAACAGGGAACAGGGAACCGACTCTACAAGAAATACTGGAATTCTACTTTATTGATATAGGTTATAATATGATAGTAAGAGATGCGGTGGCTCAGTGGCTAAGACGCTGAGCTTGTCGATCGAAAGGTCGGCAGTTCAGCGGTTCGAATCCCTAGTGCCACGTAACGGGGTGAGCTCCCGTTACTTGTCCCAGCTTCTGCCAACCTAGCAGTTTGAAAGCATGTAAAAAATTCAAGTACCTTGGTGGAAAGGTAACAGCGTTCCATGCACCTTTGGCATTTAGTCATGCCGGCCACATGACCACGGAGACATCTTCAGACAGCGCTGGCTCTTTGGCTTTGAAACGGAGATGAGCACCACCCCCTAGAGTCAGGAACGACTAGCACATATGTGCGAGGGAAACCTTTACCTTTACCTTTACCTATAATATGATAATTTTGAAATCGTTGGAGGCCAGTTTGGTCTAGTGGTGAAACACCAAGCTAGAAACAGGAGGCTGAGAGTTCTAGCCTCATCTTAGGCATGACAGCCAACTGTGTGACTTTGGGTCGATCACCAGGAGACTCTGAACTCTAGTCCTGCCTTAAGGCATGAAAATCAGCTGGGTGACTTTGGGCTAGTCACTCTCTCTTATTTCATGACATCAGGCTTGGATGACAAGGAGGTGGCAATAACCAACTACAATCAGATTCCAGGACAGCTGAATGCAAGGTGGAGAAATATTGCAGTTGCTATAGCACTTAGACAGAAATTCAGATCTAAGAAATCACATAGATCTCCCAAATTTTTCTCCACAATGTTATAGCAATAGCAATAGACTTATATACCGCTTCATAGTGTTTTACAGCCCTCTCTAAGCAGTTTACAGACTCAGCATATTGTCCCCAACAGTCTGGGTCCTCATTTTACCGATCTCGGAAGGATGGAAGCTGAGTTAACCTTGAGTCAGTCAGAAATGAACTGCTGGCAGCTGGCAAAATTAGCTTGCAATACTGCATTCTAACTACTTCATCACCACGGCTCTGGATAGCTTGAGACAAGCAGAAAAACAGCATTGCTGCAAATTACATAGAAATAAAGAAAGTAAAAGACTAATCAATGGACAACCCATCACAGGACAGAATTCAATCCAACGGACAAGATATAATTGAATACCAAGCACAAGCTTCAGCACACAGATGTGGGGGAAACAATTGACTTGGGAAGGTGGAAAAGGTAGTTGAAATATTTAGGGGGCATGTAGTTGAGAAAGACTGCAGTAAAATATGGAATAGGCTGGGAAAAACTGAAGGGTTGCAATCAATGAATTTTAGATCTCCTGGAAATCAATAATCACACACGAGAGAGCCAATTTCATTGGCATTTATGAGAGTGATATGAACAAGACATAGTCTTCTTTGGGGAAAAAAGAAGTGTACAGTACAAGTGACTTTATTTTGAGACTTCCCCTGACGTGAGCCCAGGAAGCATTCTTTCCTTCAGATTTATTAAAAGAAATATCTCTCTGTCACTCATTTATGCAATGACAGCAATAAATCTGCAGAGGCTGAAAGGTTCATAAAAGAAGAAGGAAAGGAGCTGCATTTTTACTACCTCACTTGAAACATTGTGTGCTCCTAGTCTCCAGCTGCAGTTGATGCTACCTGTTTCTTAAACTTTCAGAGCTTAGTAATATCCCACATGGAATGGCTAAGTGACTTGCACCATCTGCAACTTCTACTCTTCAGATCTTGGATACAGTCTTGTAACATTCAGTTTTTAAAAAAAAACAACGTGAAAAATCACCCTTTGGCCACACAAACTTTTATGTGACTATTCAGAATTAAATCCCCATAGAATCCAACTGCATTCAATATGCAGAGTTGGAACACTCCCAAAAGTGTGAAGACACTGTCTAGCTGATGTCACAATATTAATACCGTGTACTGAAACACCATGTCCTCATTAATGTACTGTAGTTTCAAGGAAAACACCCAGATTCTTCGTCTGCTTTAACTCCTACCCGCTAGTCAATCTCAGCTAGTCTCAGCCCTTTTTCTAGAATTATAGAGTCGCATAGTGTTGCTGGGGGCCTGGAGGTGTGAGCCAAAGGATCTCCTTCCAGGTGCATCCTGGTGATCTGGAGATAGTTACTAGATGCCTCATAATTTGGACAGAACCTGGAAGCCAATTTGGAGATCATGGGCAAGCAAGCCAGAAATCTACCTTGCAGGATCTTCTACTGGTTTTTAGGAATCATGAGAACTCTGTTTTTCCTCATTCTTTGCTACCTTGCCACATGACGTGGTTGCCACGTCTTCTGTCAGACACACCAGATGGTATTTTCTATTAAAGGATTCCCCCACATCCCCAAATCTCCACAAACAGCCTTTCAAAATTCTCAATGACAAACTGTGGACAAAGTCCTTGGGCTATCAGGTGCGAAAGATCAGGTCCATATGTGAAAGTTCAATTAAGCCGATTTATTACTAGAAGCCTATACATAGGAATCCTCTCGACTAATAGTCAGCACCTGGTTAGAGTTAGATAAGGGTCACTGGCACTCAGGGGTGGGCTTCAAATATTTTAGCAAGGGGTTCTCTGCCCGGTTGCTGGGTGGGCGTGGCCATGGTGGGTGTGACTTAGTTCACCTCCTGCACCACAGTGGGGGGTGGGTGGGCTTTTTGCCCTCCCCGGGTTCCGGAGGCTTTCCTTGAGCCTCTGGGAGGGTGAAAACGGACTCCCCAGGCTCTGGGAGGTCCTCTGGAGGCCAGAAACAGGCCCATTTCTGGCCTTCCCAAACTTCCAGTAGGCCTTTTTCACCCTCCCCGAGGGTGCGCCCTGCACTTACCTGCATCCAAAACGGGCTGCGTGGGGACACCTGGTAGAGGCGGGGTGGGGTGGGTAGGGCCAGCCAGGAGTGGGATTTGGGGGTTATCTAAACTTCACAGAATCTTAGGTAGAGGTTCTCCAGAACCCCTGTGAACCCCAAGCAGCCCACCCCTGATGGCACTCAAGGAGGATAGGACATAGTTCATTTGTGACTACATAGGAATTCTAGGCTGATCCTTTTTTTCACTCTGCCCCCAGGTTTGACCATTCCTTCTCTGCCTGGGCAGTTTCTCCAAGGCCTTCAGGGGATTGTTCAATTGTTTTCCAACAATTTCTTAAGGACAGGAATCCTTTTTAAATGAGCCAGTAGTAGAAATTTTGAGCAGTTTGGAGAACTGGCAAATACCACCACTGGCTGGCCCGAGAGTGGGGTGGGAATGGAGATTTTGCAATATCCTTCCCCCAGGAGTGGGGAGGAAATGGGGATTTTGTACTATCCTTCCCCTGGAGTTGGGTGGGAATGGAGATTTTGCAGTATCCTTCCCTTGCCAAGCCCACCAAGCCACGCTAACCAAGCCACACCACACCCACCAAGCCCTGCCCCCAGAACCGGTAGTAAAAAAAATTGGATTTCACCACTGCCACAAACCATAAACCACATTCTTTACGGATGTCTTTCCCTGGGCTTTTATTGGAGTGTAAGAAGCCAGGAAACTACAGAATGGCTGAAAAGTCAAATGCAGAGTGAAGAACAAAATGTAGATACACTTTATTTGGTTATATTTCAGAAGATGAACAATCCAAGCATAGAAGTGAATATTTATTTCTATTTCCAATTCCTCAGACTTTCCTTTTACATTATGCATTGCACTGAGACAGCCACAGCTTTGACAGAACATTTCTCTGATGAAATGACATAAATTCATGCTATTCGTTGCAGATGTCTTCCAGAGGAGGCCTTCTTGAATTCAGTAACAAGGAAGGAGACCTCTTGAAGGAGAGCAAAAGAAGAATACAGGGATTAAGACCGAGATTAATACCAGATCAACAATCAAGCAATGTGGTATCTCAATCAAAGAACTGCCACCTTAGACAAATAATAAACAACAACCTAATCAAAGAACCTAATCAAGAAGAAAACAACGCTCCCAACCAACACTGCAGGGCAAGCCACTGTATATAAACAGAGAGAAAAACCCTTCTAGCACTGATGATGTTACCTACTTGGATAATGAAAAGTCTGCAAGAAAACCAGCGAGTTTAGAGTGCAACGAGAGCTCCACAAATGAAGAATATTCTGCAGCAGATATAATGCACCACTTTATCTCGGACACACAGATGCACCACCTGATCTTAGCCAAAAAAAAACAAAAAAACAAGTTGTGATGTCCAAAGTTCAAGAAGAAAAAAAATAAGCTATTATAACTTCAGATTTTCTGAACTTTTTACCAGAATTCACCAAGACAGAATTACAATAGCATTTATGAATTCTTTTGGCTTTAAAATAGCACAGGTTGGTTCCTAAAACTAGGTTAATGATTAAAATCAATGTCTAGATGTCATGGGTTTTGTTTTTTTAAAAAATCCAGGAGAGGCTAATAGAAAGATGGTATATTTCAGGAATATATCTGGCTACAGGTGAGGCTTTAGGGGAAATATTGTTTTTTAAAGAACAATTTAGAAGTTATGCAAAGCTTCTAACTTCATGGCTCCAGCTCACACCAAATCAAGTCCTTTTGCATCTTGAAACTGAATTTCAGCGCAACTTCTAATTTTAACATTGTCTGTAATAAGCACTGGTAATCTTTCTGGGTCAGCCAAAGGTTGTCACAAAGTGTAATCTCAGATAATATATACTAGAATATGAATTACCTTGGCTAAAGATAGGATTGTGAAGAGACAAGAGTATTCAAGCCAGAATCATTTATGGATTTAGATTGGACAGTGGTATTACCACTTAGATAGAAGTGGTAGTAAGAAATCTCTCCAATATTTCATCTCCATTCCAATCTCCCATTGGAAATATTAGCTTTTATTATGGTCTGGGATCACATTTATAGGTGGGAGCTTAAGAAGAGGGAATGGCGCTTCAAAGCAAAGTGCAAAGAAAAAAAGAAAAAATATAATCAAGCAATAGATTGTGTAAATTATGAAATTTCACATTACAATCACATGCACCCTCTTGCTATTAGTATCTTTTAAAGGTAAAGGTAAAGGTTCCCCTCATACATATGTCCTAGTTGTTCCAGACTCTAGGGGGCAGTGCTCATCTCCGTTTCAAAGCCGAAGAGCCAGCGCTATCTGAAGATGTCTCCGTGGTCATGTGGCTGGCATGACTCAATGCCAAAGGCGCATGGAACACTGTTACCTTCCCACCAAAGGTGGTCCCTATTTTTCTACTTGCATTTTTACATGCTTTTGAATTGCTAGGTTGGCAGAAGCTGAGACAAGTAACGGGAGCTCACCCCATTACGTGGCACTAGGGATTCAAACTGCTGAACTGTCGACCTTTCAATCAACAAGTTCAGTGTCTTAGCCATTGAACCACTGCGTCCCTTATCTTTTACCTAACCAAATTTGCCTTCTGCTTTTCCTGGAAGTTATGATTATTCCATACCTGCTATATACTAACACTAAAGGAGATGTTTGTAAGCCTTAGTATCACCCCAGTAACTTGAAATTCATCCAACATTAAAAGACAGAGTGTTTCACACACGAATCATATGGAGAGAAACACATGCTAAATCTATTGCCATCCTTTGGATTAACTGGAATAACCTCAGGAAGAATCCAAGTAACAATATGGGGGGAGGGGGGAGGAATTGACATCTCTACTTTTCCCAAGAGGAATGTGTTCATTTATAGTCTGGACAGGAAGAAATATTTTAGTCGTATATTTCAACAGAATTTTTTTTGGTGGAGAATCAAGTGGTCTTTTGGCAGTTCTAAACATTTATATTTTATAGTGAGTGGGGACGTAAAATGCACTAATTCTTAAGAATAATCAGATTTTAAAAGCTCTATTCTCATTGCTGGGTACTCCCTCTGTGCTAATCTTGGCCATAGACTTCTTCCTGAGAATTGCCTCATGATGATGGTTTGATTGTTCGTCATTCACATTAATTACAGTTTCATTCTGTTTGAGTTGAGGGAGGAGGTGACAGGGACCATCTGGGTAGTTAGAGATCGACAACAGGAGATTAGAGCCAACACAATATTCCAAGATAACTGTTTGGCAGCAATGCAACCCACTGTACAATAAAGCTACAGTGAAAATCAAAACTATTTCATTGGTAGGAACTCAGATCCAAGAAGTATCCTTTTGATGACAATGGAGAAATTGAGGACTTTGTTTCTGAAGGACATCTTCATCCACATGAAGCTTCCTGGCATTGAAAATCTTCTTTTGAGATCTTTTTCTGGATGCTCTTACCTTAGGAGCTCAATTAGGTGGCTTCTGGAGGCAAGACGATTTTTGCTACGTATCACAATCTCAACTATTACTGTTTCTAATATTCATTATATCTATAAATCTTACTTCAATTCAAGTTGTTGTTGTTTTATTGTGAGGATAAAATAAGAGGGTACTTGCCACTCCGTGGTGTTGAGAAGGTTCCTGAGTTCTCAAGAGAAATTCAGTAACTTTAGGGACGAAGCAGGAATTTGTAAAGCAAGATGAATTAAAACTTTCGTGATGCTCTGCTTCCACTGGATAAAATTCTCACTCAGAATCATGAGTGGTTTCTCACCTCAGTTATAACTTTTGAAAACAAACCTGTGTATGGTTGCTCGGTAAAAAGCAAATCTTTACTGGCTCAGATTTTTTAATGAAATGTTGAAGAACAGTTTCATCTTGCCTCTGCCTCTTTGCCCACCACCAATCACTCCTCCCACCCATCCACCCACTCCTAGTTTTCTTGATATGTTTCTACCTTTACTTTTTAGATGCAGGAACAGGAGCCGGGAGCGGAGGGGATGAGGAGTAAAACAACACAGATATTTTTATTAACCACTTTGAATCAGTTTTGTGACAGTGCTGAAAATCACATCAGCTTAGCATCTACCTTCAAATGTTTCTTGAGTGATAGTTGCCATAATAAGAATCTCCCCCTTACTGTACCTATTTTATTACCATCTCTTTGGTGGCCAAAGTGACTTTACTACGATTCCCAACTGTTTCCTTTATGTTTTTCAGTTTGTTTCCCATTTTTATTGGGGAGAAAAGATTCTGATTAGAGATAGGAAAGTTTATGAAAGCAAAAAGTTGAGCTTAGTCACATTGAATGACAAAACCCCCAAGCAAATTCTCACTGGAGGAAGAAAATCTTAAAAAGTTTTCCTCATTTTGTAATAAAACTAGATAACCCAAGCACCCTCCGGTTATTGTTTTGGAAGATATTTCCATACGACATTCCTCAATGCCTTCAAGAATGGCAGAGTTTCTTTCTCTCTCTCTCTCTCTTTTTTTTTTTTTGGAAAAAAGTGTTTTATTTTTATTTCTTGTACACATAATGTAAATGTACATTCTCTTATCCATAATTGATCATATTATATGTATTTTCCTAATGAAAGCATAAAAATAAGACATTTTAATTACATTTGGGGTTGCTCTTCTACCCTCTCTTTTCCCTCTTTTCACAACAAACCTTCTTCTCCTCCTTTCTTTCCCCTCCCTCTCTCCTTTCTTCTTCTCCTTTCTTCCTCCTCCTCTCCTCCCCTACTTCCCCTTCCTTTCCCCCACTCCTCCCCTCTTTCCCCCCTTTCTCACCTTTTCTCCTGCTCTTGCCCCCTATCCTTTCGTCCTCTCCTTCCTCTTCCCCTTCCATTCCTCTCTCTCCCTCTCCTCCTCTCTCCCTCTCCTCCTCTTTCCTTTCTTTCTCCTTTGTTGTGCAATGTTTCCCTTATTTGGTATCTGAGCAACTCCAATTTTCTAATAATATATACTTTCTTTTCAATTTCTTTCCCATTTTACCCAATCCATCATTTCATAATTGTACATTTATATTTATAATCTTCTTTCTTCCCCCCTCCCCCTTTTCCATCTACTCTGGTGTCATCTGAGTTTCTATTTCTTTTTTATCTTATCCCTCATTTAACTTTCTATTATCTATATCATTTATCTATCAACTTTTATTCATATTTCTTTTCTATCCATACGTAAAATCTTTCCCATGTCTTGAAATACACCGATTCCTCTTTATCTTTTATTCTTAGCGTCAATCTGTTCATTTCCACACAGTCTAAAATCTTTTTTATTACTTCACCTTCTGACGGAATTCTCTCTGTCTTCCAATTTTGTGCAAATACAATTCTTGCTGCCGTTATTATATGTATAATTAAGTATACTTAATGGCAGAGTTTCTAATGTACTTGAAAAGTTTTTTTTAAATTGAGGGAAATATTCAGAGACGTGTCTGACTTGAAAGTAACTCATGTTGAATTGTATATCATAGTTAAACATCAGCAGTTGATCACAGAAAATTTTTTATGACATTTTGTATTATGTCATAAACTGCTATATGATTTATGTTATAAAATGTTGCATACAGTTTGCCAGATTTTCATGGGAGTCATGGGTCCCAGATTTTGGGCACATTGTGTAAGTTAGCTTGTTTGAGGTACCTTGATCAAAGAATTTTTGCCCTATAATGCATCATCAAGTTAAAGGTTACAGACACAAGAGTTTGAGCAATAGATTTGCAACAACGTTTGAGTTTTGTAGGATGAGAAAAAAACTAATTTGAAAAACAGCTGGGAAACAGGACAATAGTTTTTGAATCTGTCAAGTTGTCTCGGCAAAGGAGAAGAGGCAGGTAGCAAAACAAATCTTTAAAGAAAGCTCCATATAAAAGAGCATTGATTTTGTGAAACTGAGAAAAAAAAAATCTTGGTTTGCTTGACACAAGGCAATCAAGAGAAATCAGAAGATCCAGGTCGTTCAAATGAGTATAAAGATTTATTGCAAGCTTAAGCTCTCTATAAAAATCTGAGCTACTAACACTCAAAGGAAATGAGCAGGAATTAAGAAGGCATTCAAGGTGAGCTGGACTTAGATCCCTTGTGGGCACGCAGGGACTCATGCCTTATGACACATTTGACCCCTACATCTCCTACATCTTGATTGAGTAATTTGGATCCACACTTTGTTCAGCAATCATATTATGGGTCTGTGTTACCAGACATTGTGTTACCAGACCTAACCATGGCTTAGGGCTTCTTTCCTTGTGTAGCCCAGGCTAATTGTAATTTATTTGTGGTTAAGTAAACCTTCACTTACTGACATATGTGTATTCAGTTGAACCTCTTTAGTAAGATGAACTTAGCATCTTTTCAGTCAATTTTACAATATAAGTAGTACCTAACAATGGTATTTATGGACTATGTCCATGATGGCAAACCTATGACACATGTGCCACAGGTGGCACATGGAGCCATCTCTGCGGACATGCGAGCAGATGTCCAGGTCAGCTCCACCGTGCATGTCTGCGTGCCTCCCGCCTGCCAGCTGATTTTCAAGTCTCTGCCAGGAGATGCGAGCACATGCACAGGGGGTGGGAGGTCATGCATGCATGCATGGGGGGGTGGGGGTCATGTGTGCATACACAGGGGGTGGGGGGTACTGCACCCACCCCTCCGTGGGCCATTTTTGGTCCCAGAAGGCTTCATGGAGGCCTGTTAGCACCAAAACAAGAGATGAGGGGAGCAGGGGGGGTCACATGCATGGGGGCGGGGCCTGCAGGGGGCATTGCATTATGGGTGTCGGCATGCACACACTTTCAGCACCTGAAAAAAAAAAGGTTCACCATCACTGGACTATGTCTTTTGATTTCTGACAGGAGGACATTTTCACTGTCTGCTTATCATTTTCTACAAAATTGTGATTTTTGCAGACTAATCCAGCAGGGATTTGGAATTATTGTGAGTTAAGTAGATGGAGGACCCTCTATCTCTGAGGATTGATTCTTTACTGCCAAACAAATAAGCAAAATAAATTAAGTTACTCCACTTATGCATTGATGAATAGGGGGAGGAAACCTGCATTCTGGTTTAGTCATTTCAGAACCTTAATCTTGCCAAGATCTCTTTGAGCCTCACCTAGCGGAAACAATTCCCCACCCCCCCAAATCTCCCAAGATTGTGGTATTCTCTAAGACAATGAAATAATCTTTAATGCAGTCTTCCAAACGATATATAGATCCATTTTATTGCAAACCTCACAACCTAGTAGGTTTTTTTTTTTACAATGGATTGTTCATGCAGAATGAACAATCTTTTTTTTTTTTTGCCTGACCTTATGAAACTAATTATTTTATATTCCCTAACTGAAATGTATAATTCAGGGTAATTGGCAACTGCAGTCTCACAGCACCAATAATTGCAGCCGTCATTGTTTCTTCCAGTAGAACCCCAGCAGGAGAGCTGAAGAAAGCAAACTCCCCTTTGCAAGGCTTAATGGCAAGAGTTAAAATAAATCACAGCAGACCTAACAATAGGCGTAGCAATAAATAATCCTTTCCCTTTTTCAAATTGTTTAAGTCTGGTTGGAGTTCAGCAAAGCAGAAGATGGAGACTTTTTGTCCTAAGGGAAAGAAAAGTGTCCAGCCGCGAGTATAATTTACCACTTAAGAGAAAAGGCATTGCAATCAGGCAGGGAGAGGGAGAGAAGGAAATATGGGGACTTGCTACAGAAGAGCAAAGGTTCTCACAACAGTAGCAAGTCTGGAAGGTCATCAGAAGGTTGTGAAGGTGCTTTTCTTCCCTGCTGATGGGACAGGAACTCATCAAATGTATGAAGAGCTATCTCAGAGCAGAGTGAGAGCTCTGTCTATCTTGACCAAAGGAGACAGGTACAGGTACCAAGCAAAGGCAAAGCTGGCTTGTCCAAGGATTTCAAACGGATTTCAGAATTTATTTCTCTGAGAGGTCACAGAAGAGCTAGGCCTGGTACCCCCAGCTGGATCCCATGGGCATGGATATATATCCATAAATACTTCACAGAATGGAATGGAATAGAAATAGAAATAGAAATAGAAATAGAAATAGAAATAGAAATAGAAATAGAAATAGAAATAGAAACAGGAACAGAAACAGGAACAGGAACAAGAATAGAATAGAAATAGGTACAAGAATGGAGTGGAGTGGGATGGGATGGGATGGGATGGGATGGGATGGGATGGGATGGGATGGGATGGGATGGGATGGAATGGAACGGAACGGAACGGAACGGAACAGAACAGAACAGAACAGAACAGAACAGAACAGAACAGAACAGAACAGAATAGAATAGAATAGAATAGAATAGAATAGAATAGAATAGGTGTCATGGGTAAATGCCTCATTCTTGAATGAAAGAAATATATATTCATGAAGTACCAAGGGTTAACTTATTCTTCCCTTCCTAATGTATTCCTCACTAACCACTCCCCCTTCCTAATCCCGCCTCCCTGGTATAAAAGAAGATGTACACTCATTCTCCTTGCTTCTATCTGCAATCACTCTGTGAATATAGAATGCCTTCTGTAAATAAACGATCTTCTGTTTGAATATAAAAACTCTGAATTCTTTATTGAGTCCGATCCTCGAATTACGGCAACAATAGGAACAAGAATGGAGTGGAGTGGAGTGGAGTGGAGTGGAGTGGAGTGGAATAGAATAGAATAGAATTAGAATTAGAATTAGAATTAGAATTAGAATTAGAATGGAATGGAATGGAATGGAATGGAATGGAATGGAATGGAATAGAATAGAATAGGAACAAGAATGGAGTGGAGATGGAGTGGAGTGGAGTGGAATGGAATAGAATAGAATAGAATAGAATAGAATAGAATAGAATAGAATAGAATAGAATAGAATAAGAACAAGAATGGAGCGGAATGGAACAGAATGGAGTGGAATGGAATGGAATAGAATAGAATAGAATAGAATGGAATGGAATGGAATGGAATGGAATGGAATGGGATGGGATGGGATGGGATGGGATGGGATAGGATAGAATAGAATAGAATAGAATAGAATAGAATAGAATAGGAACAAGAATGGAGTGGAGATGGAGTGGAGTGGAGTGGAATGGAATAGAATAGAATAGAATAGAATAGAATAGAATAGAATAGAATAGAATAGAATAGAATAGAATAGAATAGAATAGGAACAAGAATGGAGCGGAATGGAACAGAATGGAGTGGAATGGAATGGAATAGAATAGAATAGAATGGAATGGAATGGAATGGAATGGAATGGAATGGGATGGGATGGGATGGGATGGGATGGGATGGGATGGGATGGGATGGGATGGGATGGGATGGGATGGGATGGGATAGAATAGAATAGAATAGAATAGAATAGAATAGAATAGAATAGAATAGAATAGAATAGAATAGGACCTTGGAGGTCTTCTAGTCCAACCCCACTGCTCAGGCAGGAAACCCTATACCATTTCAGACAAATCATTATCTAAAGATGTGTGGTAAACAAAGATAAACTCTTCAGTGAAATCAACAAAGAAATGCATACAATCTTTCTGAACCAATGTTCTCAAAGGGATGGATGAGGACATCTGATGTGTGGACTTCAACTCTCAGAATTCTTCCAGCCAGCATGCTGGTTGGGGAATTCTGGGAGTTGAAGTCAACGTATCTTCAAGCAGCCAAGGTTGAGAAACAGCGCTCCAGAACATCCATAGCAAACTCTCAACATTTCAGACATCCTCATTGGTGCAAATGGTCAAGAATCCCAAAGTTATGCAAAGTAGTAGAACCCCTATACCTTTCTCTTCCGTCAGTCAAAAGGGTAGTGCTGTTTACTTCTAAAATCAGTCAGATGCTTAAAAGAGTGGAGATGAAGTGGAACTGTGAAAAATGGGCAGGACTGAGAAATAAAAGGTCAACAAGCCAGAACAAAAAATCTGATAAAACAACACTGCCAAGAGGTTTGGGTACCCCAGCCTGCTTTCATCCTTTCCAAAATAATCCTCAGGAATCTGCCTCCAAGACCCTGTTTCTGTGACTTCTTTTAGGAGGCCCTCTGCATTAACCTCGTCCCTGCTGCTCTCTCCCTTTTCTGATTCACCAGGTGAAGCCCTCTTCCAGCCTCATTACTGTGATTTGATTTACAACTTCAATTAACTCTCCAGAGAAGATGGTTAAGTTGCTCATTTGCCTTCCTCTCCCCTGAAGTTACTCAAAGCGAATGCACTTCAGACCTCAATGCTGCCAGAACTGTATTTCATTGAAAAGCAGTTCACAGTTGGGTTTGTTAGCCATGCCAGAGAATTGCCCAGCAGTCTCTGCATTGCTGGGGTGAGGAGGGATGGCATGCCTGAATAGGCCCGTATTTAAATAATTGCAGCACAATTGATGGGGAATCTGAAAGTGTTCATTACTGTTCATTCATTTGCTAGCTGGAGCCTTTTCGCATTCATTTGACCTCTTCCTTTAGTGGGTGCTTGTGTTTGGAAAAGAAGGACAATGCTTTTGTTGGAAATGTTGGTTTCGGCTCTTTGGCATCCCATTTAGAGGACTCGTCTACCCTTTGAGAACATTGGTTCAGAAAGATTGTACCAGTGGTGAGTTCCTCCCGGGTTGGCCCGGTTCGGCCGAACCGGTAGCGGTGACGATATGACATCACCAAACCGGTTCTCTTTGTTTGGGAGCTGCCCGCCACCGCGTTATTCTTACCTTTTATTTGGCCCCGACCCCAATCTATTCACTGCCTCCCGAGCCCCAGCTGATCAGCTAGAAGGAAAAAAAACTGTTTAAACTCTTGCCGTGGGGCTTCAAAGGGTCGCCCTACAGCTGATCAGTGTTAAAAGGCAGTGTGGTGGTAGACCGGTGCCTCCCAAAACAAATGGGTAGATCGGTACAGCTCTGCAAGCAGTTAAAAGCCTGGTAGACCAGTACCTCTGCTAAATCCTAAAGAATTTCTTGTCACATGACCATCAAACCATGCCCACAAAATAAGCCACGCCCACAGAACCAGTAGTAAAAAATTTTAGAACCCACCCCTGGATTGTACATGTTTCTCTGTGGATTTCACGCAAGAGTTTATCCTTGTTTGCCACAAAATTTACTCCCTACTTTTCCAAAGAAATTGTGCTGTTTTTTTCCATAGCAACTGTCCTCATGGCTAAAGCCTAAGCCCTCTCTAACACATGTACTCTACAGGTAGCCCTCAACTTACAATCACAATTGAGCCCAAAATTTCTGTTGTTAATTGTTAAGCGAGTTTTATGCCCTATTTTACAACCTTTCTTGCCTCAGGTGTTAAGTGAATCACTGCAGTTGATAAGTTAGTAATCCGGTTGTTAAATGAATCTGGCTTCCCCATTGACTCTGTTTCTCAGAAGCACGTGACCCCTGAGATACTGCAACCATCATAAATATGAGTCAATTGGCAAGTGTCTGAATTTTGATCATGTGATCATGCTGGAAAGGTTGTAATTGTGAAAAAATAGTCATAAGTTGCTTTTTTTCTGTGCCATTGTAACTTTGGATGGTTACCAAATGAACTGTTGTAAGTCGAGGGCTACCCGTTTTCTATCGAAGCAATCTGGTCTACCCAAATATGGGAAGGAGCATACTGCTTCCTTTCGCCTTTCAGCCCCAATCCAGGACCCCTTTCACGACAAACTATTTTGTATTAAATTTATATTTACTGACAAAGAAATAAAGGGAGGCTAGTATAGATCTATTTCAAGCTATTTAGCTCTCATCAGCTAGCCATACACTTCTGGGTTTCAAATTATTTCTTTGTCGATAGATAGATAGATAGATAGATAGATAGATAGATAGATAGATAGATAGATAGATAGATGATAGATAGATAGATAGATAGATAGATAGATAGATAGATAGATATAGATAGATATAGATATAGATATATGGTCTACCCCAACATGTGGGAGGGAGCATACGACAAACCATATTTCAAAATATAAATTTGGTATAAAATGGTTTGTTGTGCTTGAGGGCTCCTGGATTGGAGCTGAAAGGCAAAAGGGAAGCAGTATACTCCCTCCCACATGTTGTGATAGACCAGGTGCCTCAATAGAAAAACACTTAATCCCTCACCTGACTCAAGATAATGAAGGGAGGACAACTTGTGGCTCAGAGGTTAATACAACTGCCTAATATGCAGATAGCCCAGGTTCAAATCCAAGTAAGGGTATGGCTAGATGATGAGAGCTAAATAGCTTGAAATAGATCTATACTAGTCTTCCTTTATTTCAGTTGATTTTTTGCAACTGTCTTGTCAACTCCCTGCAGTTTTCTTGGCAAGATTTCAGAATTGGTTTGCCATTACCTCCTTCCTAGGGCTGAAAGAAAGGAACTGGTCAAAGCTCACTCAGCTGGCTTTTGTGACTAAATCAGAACTAGAATTCATGCTCTGCCTCTCCCTTTCTAGCTTGGAGCCTTCACCACTACCCAGAGAAACATTTTTATATTTCTTCCAACATTTCTTTCTAACAGAAGATGATTTTTTCCCCCTCCTGGGTATAACTTTCTTGTACTTAGAGTTCAATGATTTCTTTTCTTCTAGAGTCATTTGTAAAAATAATCCAGACCTACCAATTTAGTTCCCAAAGTCCATTTGGTTAATCTCCAATACACCCACCATCTTCATTTGAAGATGGCTTCATCAGTCCCAATTTCATCCCAAATCAGGGCAGGACATAAAATAGCGTTGCCGTCCTTGCCAGCAGAAAATCCTTCTTCCAGGGGTGAAATCCAGCAAGTTCTGACAGGTTCTGGAGAACCGGTAGCGGAAAATTTGAGTAGTTCGGAGAACCGGCAAATACTACCTCTGGCTGGCCACAGAGTGGGGTGGGAATGGAGATTTTGCAGTATCCTTCCCCTGCCATGCCCACCAAGCCACACCACGCCCACGAAGCCATGCCCACAGAACCTGCAGTAAAAAAATTGGATTTCACCACTGCCTTCTTCCCTTATTTTGGTCTACTTACCCACATAGCAAATATATTGATTTCCAAGCAGATCTTGTTTTCTCTGTCCAGCCAGTTCCCCATCCTCCCATTTCATTCCTTTCATAATGGAAGAAGAAATTGCAAGATTTCTGCAATCCAGCTGTTTGGATTTCCTTTACTAGCTGGAATCAGAGGCATTCAAGATATCCGACATCTTCTCAGCGCTGGAGAAACGTGTCGTGCTGAGAAAACGGTGCTGTGGATGCAAACACATTTACCCAGGGGACATTTATGACAGTCTGTCTCAATAGACCCCATAAGCCTGTCTCCTTCATGGCAACATGATATATTAAGAGATTGTTCTTCACTCCTGTCCCTCACTGCTTAATCTGATTCAGGTTTCTACCGATTCGTCTCTCAGGTGGAATCCACAGTGACAGATCCAATGGAGCAACACTTCTGAATAGACTTAAAAAGGCATTCACTTTGGGGCTGTCAAATGCTGCCTTTTCTCCAAAGCCAAGATTAAAAGGAAGTGACAGTTTAGCAAAATAATAATGATGGTGATAGTAGGGGTGATGATGAATATCCTATATAATGAATCATATTGTATATTCACATAATACATATGATGGCCTATCAATATATAATGAATTTATATATAACGAATGGTTATAATGAATACTATAATAATGAAAAAGCAGTTGAAAATGAGCAGGTTAAAATATGATGGGATTTCTGAATAGAAACTGATAATGTCTTGGCTCACGACACACCGGATTTAACTGTGCTTTAAAAAAAAAAAGTCTGCATAATTGATGTGGCACTGTGAGGAAATAGTAGAACAGAAGACAGAGAATTGGAGAAGATCACAAAGTATTAAAATCTGAAAATCGAAGTTGAAAGATTATGGCATAAACAGGCTGAGGTAGTCCAAAATAACTTGGATGGCACTTAGAAAATCTGTACATTGACAAAATTTCCATTTGTTAATTACAAAAGATGACATTGTTTGGATATGCACACAGCTACATTACAACATTTTGGGAAGAGCTCAATGTGTACGAAGGCCAACACTAACTAAAGAATTGGCAACTGTGATTTCATATTGTTGTGTACAGAATAGAATAGAATAGAATAGAATAGAATAGAATAGAATAGAATAGAATAGAATTTTTTATTGACCAAGTGTGATTGGACACACAAGGAATTTGTCTTGGTGCATATGCTCTCAGTGTACATAAAGGAAGATACGTTCATTAAGAATCATAAGATACAACACTTAATGATAGTCATAAGGTACAAAGAAGTACAAATAATAATAATGATGTAGGAAAGCGTTTTGGATTAGACCCTTTTGAAGTCATGATCAGTGAGAAGCGAAACAGTGGCCTCTAGATTTGACAGTTGTGTTCCTTTCATCCTTGAGGAAACCTAAAAAAATAGACTTTCAGATCTTGTTTCAGGCTTACAGGAAGCTTTCTTTCTCATTGATCTAAATGTTTGTCACTACCAATTTTGGTCAGGATTTTCCAAGTCAATGGTAAATATTTTCCTACCAAAGGGCTCCTGGGATTATAAAATTCAAGTCAAAGGTTATTGTGCCCTGAGGCCACTAAACCTGAAAACCAATGAACAGACAAAAAGAAAAGAAAGCAGAGCACCTGTATACTCATAAATCTAAAAATTAAGATAAAGGGCAATTAAAATGTGATGAGGTCATCTACTGCATCCTAAAATGCTAAATAGAAAAATGGATGACATTAACAGATTGTGCTATATTCAGTAGAATGATCAAAAGCACCAAGCTAAATACCAGGAGACCATGAATTCCTGCCTTCGGCATGGAAACCACCTGTATGACTTTGGGCCAGTCTTTCTCTCCCAGCCCCAGGAAGGCAGCAATGGCAAAACAATTCTCAGTCCTTGCCAAGGAAACTGAAGGGAATCATCCATCTTGTCACCAGGAGTCATGACTGACTCAAAGGTATAAAATGAAATATAGATAATTCTGGCTGCCTGAAAGAAAAGCTACATAAAAAACTGTCTAGTCTGGAGTCATTGTTAAAGAAGGAAAAATTAACTTGTGCCATAAATCTGAATAAAATTGACAGCATGCTAAGTAGAACATGAGTGATTATTTCAGTGTCCTCCTTGCCACAGGAGCACGTGTAACATTGGTGTTGTAACCTATCTGTCCAGCAATTATATAGATGGATTAATACGAGTCCTTGTAAAGAACCGAATAACTATTGAGGTATCACATTTGCCTTTTCCAACAGCTCTCTTGTTTAGAAATCTCTAGTGGTAACTGGAAATGACCAGGGGAGACAGGAGAGGCACAACCTAGCAATGGTGTGGTAAATGAAATTTGAGTCTGAAGGATGAATGGAGATGGAGAAACCTTCTCAGAATGGACTCTTTCTAGTTTTGGTGGAGAGTTGAAGAAAGGGATGGGAGATACTTTTGAACTTGCAAGATTGATATTAGCCAGAGATGGATGGAGATGGAGAAAACATCTCAGAAGGGACCCTTAATAGTTTTGGTGGAGAGGGATGGGAGAAGAAAGGGATTAACCGATCAACAGAATTGGAAGGGACCTTATAGGTCATCTAGTCCAACCCCCCACTAAAAGCAGGAGACCCTACACCATTTCTGACAAATGGCAGCCCAGTCTCTTCTTGAAAGCCTCCAATTATGAAGCTCCCACAACTTCTGAAGGCAACTTCTGTTCCATTGGTTGATTGTTCTCACTGTCAGAAAGTTCCTCCTCATTTCTAGGTTGAATCTCTGTTGGATGCTTATCCTACGGTTGGATAGATAATGTATAGAAAACTATGTTCTGTAACTTTAACTGCTACAAAGATGACTAATTGGCTGTGCTAAGCAGACATAAAAGAAGGCAGGAAGTTCATTCACTTCTGCTCCTGCTATTAGAAGGTTGAATTGCTGAAAGGAACTTTGTCTGTGTTACTGAAGAGAACTGGAATTGTAAGCAAACTCTTCTTGGTCAGTTTCCATCCATTATTCCTTGTCTGGCCTTCAGGTGCTTTGGAAAAGAGCTTGACCCCCTCCTCTCTGTGGCAGCCCTTCTCTGTGGCAGTGTATTAATAGGATGGGAGATACTTTTGAACTTGCAAGATTGATATTAGCCAGAAGTGGGCAACTATGGCTCCTTTATGACCTGTGGACTTCAACTCCCAGAATTCCTGAGTCAGTTTTGCTCAGGACCTTGAAGTCCACAGGTTGTAAAGGGGCCAT
This sequence comes from Pantherophis guttatus, assembly GCF_059756535.1. Classification (NCBI taxonomy): domain Eukaryota; kingdom Metazoa; phylum Chordata; class Lepidosauria; order Squamata; family Colubridae; genus Pantherophis; species Pantherophis guttatus. Next base: position 22,269,853 of record NC_142072.1, on the reverse strand, counting down.
AGTTGCCCACCCCTGATGTTAGCTCATTGAGGTAGTCAGGCAAGAAAAATGGCAATAAATACTAGCTCTACCTCTATTGTAGGACTACATTAACAGAATCCTGTAAGTCTGAAACTACTCCTCCCATTCCTTAATCTATCTGAAGTGCCCATTGAAAGGGGTATCTACTCCCAAGGAGGTGCTCTAGGGTTCCTTTTGAGGAGATGGCAATTGTCTGTTTTCAGGAAAGAAGCTCACAAGTTGTCAACTTTTCTGCTTGCTTAAAATTCAGTGCAGAAACATTATCTTGAGTGTTTTTCCTCCTACCACTTGTGATTCAAGTTGATGAAAGAGAAAATACTTTCAGAATTTCTGTCAAAGGAGAAGAGAATTTTGGAGAAAGATAGAGGGAGAGGTTATTGCCCTTTTTTAAGCAATGAAGTGGCGAGGGCTTTGTGTATGCATGTGTGAAAGTCTTGTCTTTTATCTTCCTAGTGATCTGCAATTCCTCCAGCTTCCCATGGTTTAATTATACCCAGGAGAAGACATCTATGGGACTTTATAGTGCATATGTTACAGAGAAGATCTAGTATGGCCAACGGTTGGGAGGAAGGGCAAATATTGAAACCTGTACTGAGACTTAGCAATGCAAGTTCCCCACCTTCTATTTGTCCCTCACAACATTACACACACAAGTGTAAGAGGCAGCTCTTTCCCTCTGACCCCCCAAGGTATATTTTGTAGTTCTGATGGAATTATGGCTTGCTGTGGACACCCCTTGGAAGGGATTTCTGTCTTTGAGAAATGGTCAGAGAAACTATCCATCTCAATTTGTAATGGCCTGTGGGAATGGTCTTGGGAGCAAGAGGAAGAGCGGCAACGTAGACCAAGGGTCACCAACCTTTCAGACCTCAGGGACCACTAAATTCATAATTTTAAATCCCATGGACCACTAATATGAATCCAGTACGCCGCTCGCTAAAGCACCTTGACTCCTGTCTCACATCTCTCTCTTTCTCTTTCTCTCTCTCTCTTTCTTTCTCTCTCTCTCTCTCTCTTTCTCCCTTTCTCCCTCTCTCTTTCTCTCTCTCATCTCTCTTTCTCTCTCTTTCTCTTCTCTCATCACTCTCTTTTTCTCTCCTTCCATCCCTCCTCCCTCTCCCTCTCCCCCCCTCCTCTCTCTCTCTCTCATCTCATCTCATGGGCCAGCCAGTGTCTTGGGGCAGAGAGGAAGTCGCACGTCTCCCAGTCGCACAGCACCAACAAGGGCCAGAAAAACTTCCCGCGAGACCCAGCAAGAGATGAAACTTTACTCCCGCTCTGGAATATGGAGTGAATCTCCATCCCCCCGCCCTTCCCTTTCCAGGCCAGGTGAGGAGTGAGTGGGAGGGGAGGGTGAGGGGCAGGACCAGCCAATGGTGGGTTCAGCCAACAGGAAGGCACAGTGGGGGGGACAAAAGAGTCGCAGGCTGCCGACACCCATTGCTTCATCCCGCCTGAGCCACAAACACACGTATACCCCGCCACAACAGCACCATTACCTCATTCCCGCCTGCGAGGGTTGCACTACTGCTTGCACACTGCACACTGCATCTCCTGCAAAGTTGCAAATTGCACATAGCTCCCTCTATGGCAGAGATTTCCAGCTGCCTGGCCAGTCCCATATTCCAGAGCTCTAGTCACAGAACTGGCCATTGCTCATCCCGAAGCAGCTCCTCCACCTGGGTGTGCTGCGAACCATCAAAATTTTCTCACGGAGCACCAGTGGTCTGCAGACCACTGGTTGGTGACCTCTGACCTAGACAACAGTCTGAACAACAAAACTTGAGTTCAAAGGAAGAAAGGATTTCAGAAAGGACCTCCTTACTTTTTGGGAGGGTTGTTTATTTATTTCATATTAGCTGTACCCGGCCACGCATTGCCGTGGCTCAGTCTTGTGGGTATACAATATTTTTTGACCGAGTGCCAATAATTTCCCTCTGTAGCTCAGGTCACGCCTACCTTGCCTCCATCCCACCAGTCTTTTCACTCGGTCAATTGGATTCAGACCTGAGTTGCTCTTCTCTACGTTTCTTTTGGGACTTTAACGTCGCTTAATCAATTGCTTTCTTGGACTTTTACCTATTTGGTGTATTGAAGAGCTGCGTGTCGTGGGATTGGTGGAGGCCTCTGGCCGGGCTGGCATTGGTAAGTTTGTGTTCCTGGGGCTCCGGGACGGTGGCCGCCGACAAATGTTGTGAATCCAGCAGCCATCCGGAGGTTTGTCTTTGGACGCCTCCGAGGATACTTTGCCGCGGGTGTAAGAGCTGGTTTCCTGGCTTGCCGGTATAACTGCCTTCACAGTCGCAGCTCTCCGCACCACAGGTGACATCAGGGTCCCTGCCAAAGGTACGGCATACTCCGTTAGTCGAGAGGACGCTTCGTGGCAGTTGACATTTCCCACCATTTTGCTTGTGGGTTTGACGGCAGTGGCACTGAGGGGAAAAGACCCGGCTCGCACTTGCCATTGTGGTGCTGCATTGTTTTTATTTTTGGTACTCATGCTGCTGCTTCTTGCTGGGAGATCCTTGTTAGGTCCAGCAGCCAGAATGTGCAATAGATTATTAGGGTGCACACAAGGAGGCCAGTCTACATTGCACCCCTTGGGGAGGGTAAAGTGAAGGAAAGGAGGGCTTAACACCATTTCAGAGCTGAGAAAGGAAACCTTCCCAGGCTTGGCTGCTTAGTAAGTTCATTTTTAAGTCAGACTCACGGAATTCTCCTCTGTGCCCTGACTCCTGACCTCCAATAATCACATTTTAAAATAAGAAATGGGATGATTTAAATGGCAAAAGGATTTTGAATCTCTGTGTTATGTCCGCTTCTCATTTCACGTTAGATGAATTCCAGCTGACCCATTAAAATATAAATTACCTGGATGGTTAGAAGAGATGATACACCCACCTTTCAAGGTGAAAGGAATTGAAAAATCGCCAAGTAAAGGATGCTCAGTTCAATGTTCCCCTTTGCCGGCAATTCTGCAGTCGGGGTAGAATTGGCCTATGAAGACTTTTTACCTTGTTGCAAACTGAAGCAAAAAAAAAAGAAAGAAAGAAAGAAAGAAAGAAAGAAAGAAAAGAAATTCCTCTGGCCTCCTGTTTCCAAATCTGGGCCTCTCTCCTGAAACACTTCTCTGTGTTGCCAATTAAGTCTCCCAGAGGAGTTGGCATTGTGAACATTATTGATTAGGGACTTAATTGCTTATCGCCAACATCTCTTCCTCCCTCTCTCCAGTGAAATGAACTCCGAGGAAATCCATCGGAAGGGAGACGGATGAAACGGAGGCTGGCTGTTCCGCGGGGATCATGTTTGACAACTGTTTTTTAACCAGAGCAGACTTTGTGATCATGTTGTCTTTTAGAACCTTTGTTGCAAATGATTTGTTGAAAAGCTTCCAAGCAAAACCTGCCTGCCAAAGGCCCGCTTCTCATTTCAAGCAGTTTGGAAATGGATTGGCCTACTCCTTGCTTGATCATTCAAATGATGGCATTTTATGTGACTACCCAATGGCAGATATTGGGGGGGTCTCCCGGGGGAAAGGACTTTGCTTTGACTTGTTGGGAAATGTTGGCAACTTCATTTGGCAACCAGTGGGAACAACATCCTTCGGCATGATTTAGCAATCTTCTTCCAAGAACCTGGGGGTGATTCTCTCCTTCCTATTCTTCTCACAATAAAACCCAAAGCTGAAAAAGAATTGAATGATGGAGCTTCATGGTTGAATGCAGGGGTGAAATCCAGCAGGTTCTGACAGGTTCTGAAGAACCAATAGTGGAAATTTTGAGTAGTTCGGAGAACCAGCAAATACCACCTCTGGCTCGCCCCAGGAGTGGGGAGGGAATGGGGATTTTGTAGTATCCTTCCCCTGGAGTGGGGTGGGAATGGAGATTTTGCAGTATCCTTCCCCTGCCATGCCCACCAAGCCACTCCCACAGAATCGGTAGTAAAAAAAAATGGATTTCACCACTGGTTGAATGGGAATCTAAAATCAGGTTTTCCCAAATATTTGTCAAATATTTTAGCTCAGGGATAGGCAACTTTGTGCTCTACAGATGTTTTGGACTCAACCTTCCTCTGAAGATTATAAATGTTGCAGTCCAAATCATAGCACATATCCAGTTTCTATCCTTGCTTGTACAGATAGTCCTTGACTTACAATTGTTCATTTAATGACCATTTGACATTACAAGGGCACTGAAAAAAGTGACATGGACGTTTTTCACACTTATGACCATTGCAGCACCCCATGGCCATGTGATAAAAATTCAGACACTTGGCAACTGACTCATATTTATGACGGTTGCAGTATCCTGATCCCCTTTTGTGACCTTCTAACAAGCAAAGTCAATGGGGAAACCAGTTTCACTTCACAGCCATGTTACTAACTAACAACTGCAGCCATTCACTTAACAACTGTGGCAAGAAAAGTAATAAAATAGGGTAAAATTCACTTAACAACTGTCCCACATAGCAATAGAAATTTTGGGCTCAATTGTGGTCGTAAATTGACAATTAAGTAAAGGTTCCCCTCATGCATATGTGCTAGTCGTTCCTGACTCTAGGGAATGATCTCCAGTTCAAAGCCGAAGAGCCAGCGCTGTCCGAAGACATCTCCGTGGTCATGTGGCCAGCACGACTAAACACCAAAGGCGCACGGAACGCTGTTACCTTCCCACCAAAGGTGGTCCCTATTTTTCTACTTGCATTTTTTACGTGCTTTTGAACTGCTAGGTTGGCAGAAGCTGGGACAAGTTACAGGAGCTCACCCCATTATGCGACACTAGGGATTCGAACCACTGAACTGCCGACCTTTCGATCGACAAGCTCAGCATCTTAGCCACTGAGCCACCGCATCCTGAAATTGACTATTACCTATATGGAAAACTTAACATTTCTCACATTTCTCTTTTTCTCAGTATACGCCCAAAGTGTAATTCATCATCTCAAAGAAAAAATATGGCAAAATTATCCCATTCGCAAAGAGAGTGGAGAATTTCAAGGGAGCCATTTGTACACAGCTCAGATTTTCTAATCCCATTATTGTGAACTGACCTGGTTAATAGGTCATGTTTAGTCATGGTTTGTTAACTATATTTACAAAGGCACAATTGACTGAGCCAACACTATATATATATTTAAAAAGGGATTTTAAAATTTAAAAAGGAAAAGGGTAAGGGAAGAAAAAGTGGATTTTTTAAAAAAAAAATCATTTAACGATATTCTTTATGTCTTCATATATTGTTTATAAAATTTAATGAGATGCCTGAACTTGCAAATGATGCTAGATTTTATTAAAAGAAGTCCTCAGCATCAGTATAATATTCAGTGTAGTTTTCCTGAAAATATAGTGAATACAAAGGGAGCAGAATCCTCACTGCCCTTTCCCTTAAACATTCATGTTTTCTGTGATCTTTCTCTTTTAAAAAATGATATTTATTAAATTTCCAAAGATTAAAATACACAGTACAAAAAGAAACATAATACACAAAAAAAGCAAGAAAAACACACACAAAAATACCCACTTCTATTTACAATTTTACAATTTCTATTTACAATTTGATCTCGTAACAAAAACTTCCCTTAAGTTTTATGCTTACTCTCCAACCAGGAATACCATTCATTCCATATTAAATAGTACTCAGTGTCCTCCCTCTCCTTCATTTCCATAGATAATCTATCCATCTCTGCACATTCGTATATTTTTTTTATTATGACTTGATCTGGAGGGGTGTCTGATTGTTTCCAATTTTGTGATAGTTTTCTCACCAGACACTTCTGCCTTGGTGTGTGAAGACTTCTGTATTGCAGCCTTCCAACTAATGAACTTGTTTTCATGGTGCACTTGGGACAATTTGATCTTGAGGCTTCTAATCTTGAGATTGACACTGGATTAGAGCAGAAAGAGAAAGAGAAGAAGGGTTCAAATGCTCCCATTTAAATCATGTTTATTGATTCTCAATTGAAAAGTACAATCCCTGAAGGACAATCAAGTGGGATTTTGCAGATGAAAAAGGAAGCACATCCCAGCATAGCTTCCTGTGCCAAATCTTATAATTACAGTTAAGATCTCTAAGGTCCCATTTTTTTATTGGCCTATTTTCTCTGACTTTTCACTCTCCTGGCATTGTTCACTAAAAAATGAAACCGGGTGTCAAGTAACAAAATAGTGTGCATCATAAAATATATATTGTTTCAATGTCTCTTCTGGGCAGCCTATTTTCTACTTTTAACCTACCTAAAAACACCCTTTCCTATCTAGTCTTTGCAGAGGTGGCACAGTGGTTAGATGTGCAGTACTGCAGCTACTTCAGCTGACTGCTAGTTCAGCAGATCAGAGGATCAAATCTCACCGGCTCAAGGTCGACTCAGCCTTCCATCCTTCCGAGGTGGGTAAAATGAGGACACGGATTGTTGGGGGCAATATGCTATTTAGTATACTGTTGATTGTTGTAAGCCGCCCAGAGTCCTCAGAGAGTGGGTGGCATAGAAATATGACAAATAAATAAATAAATAAGTATCTATTTTTCGGAACCCAAAGTTTTCATGAAATTTTTGTATGTGTGTATGTGCATGTGTGAAGGAGGGAGGGAGGGAGGGAGGGAGGATATAAAAGACATGTACAGACAAGAAATCATATATTTGGAGATACGCATACAAAACACTTTTATTGGGATGAGTTGGACAAGGAAAAACCAAACACAGAAAAAAACTATATCCAATATAACTGACAGTTTGTTGGAGATGGGTGTACATTGTTGATCTCCAAGTTCCTTTCCAACTCCGTTATTCTGTTATCATATCTTTATCTCCATAGAGGAGAATCTCCCAGAATCATCTTCAGACATCAGGAAGAAAGCACCTCATGAGCAATGGTAGGTTTATATTAGTTGCCTCACTCCCAACAGTATAAGCATGGATTGGATACATAAAATAGGTACAAATAGAAGAAACCAGGGGTGAAATGCTCCCGGTTCAGACCGGATCACCCGATCCGGTAGCGATGGCGGCGGGTGGTTCGGAGAACCAGTAGCAAAAATCCCTGCCCCCCACCCCCCCACCATACCCAGCTGAGCCACAATATCATTAGAGGTTTTTTTAAAAAAAACTTTTAAAAGCATTTTTTCTACAACCCCTTCTGATGAAAAAATGCTTTTAAAAGTAAAAAAAAAAAAACCTCTGATGATCGCGCGGTTCAGCTGGGATCCTCAGAGGCTTTTCAAAGCATTTTTTTTCTGCAACCTCTTTTTTCCTGATCGGCAGAGGCTTTTCAAAGCATTAGAAAAAATGCTTTGAAAAGTTAAAAAAAAAACAGTTGGCCACGCCCACCCAGTCACATTAACCCCCACGCCTACCAAGCCACGCCCAAAGAACCGGTAGTAACAAATTTTACATTTCACCCCTGGAAGAAACATTAGGACAGGGACGGTAGGTACGCTGGTACACTTATGCACGCCCCTTACAGACTTCTTAGGAATGGGGTGAGGTCAAGAGCCTTGATAGTACAGTGGTTTAGTGCACCCTATTATTAACACCAGCTGTCTGCAATTACTGTAAGTTCGAATCTCACCAGGCTCAAGGTTGACTCAGCCTTCCATCCTTTCAAAGGTAGGTAAATTGAGGACCCAGTTTGTGGGGGCAATAAGCTGACTTTGTATAAAATATACAAAAGAATGAAGGCTATTGCTTAACGCATTGTAAGCCGCCCTGAGTCTCCGGAGAAGGGCGGCATATAAATCAAATTTAAAAAAAAAAAGTAGACAATCTTAGGTTAAAATGTTGGGATTGGCATGTCCTTCAGCTTCTGCCTAAATTACGCCATGCAAGTATGTTGTAAAAGGCTTTGTGGGTGGTGATAGATACCCCCAATATTCAATAAAATGTGAGACAGTGTGAAAAACCTCATGAGAAGCTTCTTTCTCTACAGATCTCTATTGTATCTGTGGATATGTGAAGGACTTCCTTGTCCTCATGGCATTAGGGGCCAGACTGCTCAGGAGACCCCTACTTACATATTGCTGTTAAGTATGAAATCTAAATAAGGCCTTTATCCCTGTGTGATCCATGAGATGTTGGTCATAGAAGCGTTCACATTGCTTCTCTGTTATGCAATGGATACATTTATGGACCTATCAGCCAGCACTCAAATTTGTGTTAAGATGTCAATGACTAAAATCATGTTCATCAAACTTTGCCATCCTTGACAACAACATGGTCTCCTAGCTTGAGTTCTGGGCAAACCATGTCAAATGCTAGCTTTTATTTTACATATTTGTTCCCTGAAGCCATTCCACTAGCCTTCAAAGAAATTTCTCTCTTGTCAATTTCCAAGACAATCAACAAAGAAATATTCTCACTAGGAGTCTGCCCAAAATCCAATAATCAAAATAAAAACCAACCTAATGTTAGATATGGCTGATGCTTTACAGATACTAATTCTTTTTTACATCTCACTTCTGGCCTTGAATTTTTCTGAATATACATGAAGAAATACTAAACCCAACCACTCCAACGTGGCTAGAAATACATGTGCATGCGTGTTTGTGTGCTTTAAAGTAAATCCATCAGAATATAGATGCATTGTCAAATCTAGTTTTCCATTCTTATGGATACAGATGGAATAGGAATCCTAATTACTATTAATCTTCTCATCGTTCCCATCACCCATCTCCTCCCATTTATGACTGTATGACTGTAACCTGGTTGCTGGTATCCTTACAATTTATATTGACTGTTTCCTAATATGATTTGATTGTTTATTTGTTCCCTGTGACTATCCTTAAGTGTTGTACCTTATGATTCTTGATGAATATATCTTTTGTTTTATGAACACTGAGAGCGTATGCACCAAGACAAATTCCTTGTGTGCCCAATCACACTTGGCCAATAAAGAATTCTTTCAATCTATTTATCTGACTGTCTGTCTGTCTGTCTGTCTGTCTGTCTGTCTGTCTGTCTATCTATCTATCTATCTATCTATCTATCTATCTATCTATCTATCTATCTATCTATCTATCTAATTGATTAGAATGTGATTAGCATAACTATTTCCCTTGCTATTTCACTTGTCTGGGTGACATCACTATATAGACCTACATGTAGATTTACAGATAACAGCTTTCTTTTATATTCCTGGCTGGAATGTCCTCCCCTCCACCACTTCCACAAAAAATTTTTTTTAAAAAAAATGGCACCATTAATTTTGACAGATGCAATTTGTCTTTGAAAGTGAGAGAATCTCCACTTGGCAACATTCCTTTATTCACCTGTTATGGAAAAAGCCAGAGTTCAATCCTCTTTTTTTCATTCTGTTGCTAGGGTAGATTTGCTTTGGCATGAAAGCAATTATTTTCTTAAAGCCCCTTCAGAGAGAGAGAGAGAGAAAGAAAGAGAGAAAGAGAGAAAAAGAGAGAGAGAGAGAGAGAGGAAGAGAGACACACACACCACACACAGAGAGAGACAGAGACAGAGAGAGACAGAGAGAGAGAGACAACGAGAGAGAGAGAAAGAGAGAGAGGAAGAGAGAGAGAGAGAGAGACAGAGAGAGAGAGACAGAGAGACAGAGAGAGAGAGACAGAGAGACAGAGACACACACAGACACACACACACACACACACACACACACACAACACACACACAGAGAGAGAGGGACAGAGACACAGAGAGGAAGAGAGACAGAGACAGAGACAGAGAGAGAGAGAGAGAAAGAGAGACAAACAGAGAGAGAGAAAGAGAGAGAGAGAGGAAGAGAGGAAGAGAGAGAGAGAGGAAGAAAGAGAGAGAGAGAGAGAGAGAGAGAGAGAGAGAGCAAGCAAAAGAAAGAGAGAGACTCCCTACTTGATCTCATTAGTAAAGCTCACATTACCACAAACCATTTCTGTCACTTCACAGGTGCCCCGCTGAGCTCAGCTATGGGCAAAGCTACCTTGATTCACCCTCTCCTTTCTTTTCTTCATATAGACAGCCTGTCTGAGAACATTCCACTGTACAAATTTCCTCCTTTTTTTTTGCCCACTATGCTGTAAATGAATTACACAGCAGGAGGATTACCAACATCAAGTTTCATGGCAGCATTAGTGCACTGGGGAACCCAAACAGATATGTGCAGAATAAAGTGAACAGTAGGGCCACACAGACATGGCAGGAGGAGAAGAAAAAACAGAAGAGACCTATGACTGTCACTAAGGAATGTCAAGATTTCCCCAAAACAACACTAATGCCCTCAAGTCCATTGTGAGCTCAAGAAAAGAAAAGAGATACCTCATAACATTTTCAACCTCTCGGGGATTAGGAGTTACCATGGATGCTCCTCCCGGAGGCTGAAATTGCCAGTTATCCATCAAGCAAAAATCCCGAAGGAGACATTCTTAATACTATAAGGTACATACATGGGATTTCTTCCTGGTCTAATTGCCCCGATGTAAAATCTTGTAAATTTTCCATGCTAGCTACAACCAATGCAATTTTTTTTTCATTTCATTTTATTAAATTTGTATACCGCCCTACTCCCGAAGGACTCAGGGAGGTAAACAGCCATAAAATAAAACATATAAATACAAAATTTAAAATAGAAATAAAACAAATTAAATAAATTTGGCTGAACCATTTTAAAACCCCAATTTAAAACCAAATTTAAAATTCCCATTTAAAAGAGGAAAAGTTTAGGTCAGGCCAGCTTGATGGAATAGGAACGTCTTAAGCGCGCGGCGGAAGGTACACAGATCCGGAATCCTCCGTATGTCGGGGGGGAGCTCATTCCAGCATTTCATTAACTTTGCTGCTGCACACTTATTTGTGACTGTCACACTTGTTTTAAGGTTTTGAATTCTTTGTGATCTTAATCTATGGACCCTTAGAGAGGATTTCATGGGTACAATTTATTTGTTTCTAAACCATTTTGTTTGTGCCCCTACCTGTGGTATCCCCCCAAAATAGGTTTTATAAATATACATGTAAAGACCAGAAATGTTTTATTAGAGGAAGAAAAAAAAAATCCCTGAAAATGATGGGGAAGGAGAAGAATGATTGGCATGAATATTGCAGGTTATTTAGTTATTGTTCAGTGCACCCTTAATCTGACCCAACACTGTCATTCTTTTATGTCTTAATAATTTTTAAAAAGATATACAACTAACAAACCAACACAGTAATATTAGAGGCTTTGAAGAGACAAAGAAAAAATGAAAAGAAATCAGATTCTAGGGCATTATTTGAGGGACTATAGGTCAAGATTGTTACAAGTAAGAGGAAGGAATATAAAGTTGCTTTATCTGATCAAGCTTAAAATAGATATGTTGTTATTTCTGGTAACCCTTAATGGACTTTTACTGATCAGGACATTTGCTGATCTGTATTGAAATAACAAGGTTTAATAGACTTGTTTACAGATAACAGAATAACAGAGTTGGAAAGGACCTTGGAGGTCTTCTAGTCCAACCCCCTGACTAGGCAGGAAACCCTACACCACTTCAGACAAATGGTTATCCAACATTTTCTTAAAAACTTCCAGTGATTAATTGTTCTAACTGTCAGGAAATTTCTCCTTAGTTCTAAGTTGCTTCTCTCCTTGATTAGTTTCCACCCATTGCTTCTTGTTCTACCCTCAGGTGCTTTTGAGAATAGCCTGACTCCCTCTTCTTTGTGGCAACCCCTGAGATATTGGAACACTGCTATCATGTCTCCCCTAGTCCTTCTTTTCATTAAACTAGACATACCCAGTTCCTGCAGCCATTTTTCATATGTTTTAGCCTCCAGTCCCCTAATCATCTTTGATGCTCTTCTCTGCACTCTTTCCAGAGTTCTCAACATCTTTTTTTATATCATGGTGACCAAAACTGGATGCAATATTCCAAGTGTGGCCTTACCAAGGCATTATAAAGTGGTATTAACACTTCACATAATCTTGATTCTATCCCTCTGTTGATGCAGCCTAGAACTGTGTTGGCTTTTTTGGCAGCTGCTGCACATGGCTGGCTCATATTGAAATGCTTGTCCAGTAGGACTCCAAGATCCCTCTCACAGATAAACTATAAAAAGAGATTATGTATTGTATTGTAAGAGAAGATCATAAATTGCTAACATTATTTATACTTGTGATGAAAGGGGAATTTACTTCTTATATATTTCTTTTTTTCTTTACTATTTTTTTTTGTCGTCTCTATTTTCTCTGCACCTACTATTTCTTCTTTTCTTCTTTAGTTTGCATTACTTTTCATTGTTGTAAATTATGATATTTCATAAAAATACTACGAAGCATATAAAAAACTACAAAGCTCAGGTAAAAAAAAGGATTAGCTTAGCCATAAGTTCCTTAGTTATCTGTGGACAGGAGATTTGTTTCTTTATTTACCAGAGGAGAAAATAGCATGAAACAAAACTGCCTCCACAGCCAGGTGTGATATAATTCAAGAAAAATAATATATGATTGAATGATGCTGATTTTATAATGAGGCTCTTAGAGACCACGAAAAATAGTTCATAAAATGGGCAGCATAGTCAGTGTGAAAAAATGTTGTTTGTGTCACATTTTAACAAGTGATTTCCGGAGAAGATACATAGTGGAACCAGTAAATGAAAATAGGCTAGTTTCAAACAACAACAGTCAAAGCAATTATTGTTATGTATTGGTAATCTACATTTAGATTCACAGTCTGAGACTGATGGATACTTAATAAGCCAAATCCTAACCAAAGACCTACACATTATTAATGTAGCATCTAAGAGTACAGATAGTCCTCAAAGTGCCCAAGATCAGCAGATTCGGTGGGCCGAACGCAACGCTGCCATTCGGGAGAAGAAGAGAGAGAGGAGGCACTGTGAGAGCGCCCATTTCTCATGTTCTTCTCCTCCTGGGTGGCGGCAGCGCATTCAGCTCCCCGAATCTGGCTTGCCGATCTCAGCCAGGAAGAGGGAGTGGCAGGTGGGGGTGGGTGGGGTGGCAGAGAAGCGAGAATTCTGCCACTCACCCAAACCCCAGATCTTCTGTTTGCCCTGCAGGCTCTCAAGAGGAAGGCGATTGAGCCAGTCCATGGCCTTTGCAATCCAAGCCAGCCCCACTGGGCATCCCTAATTGCCTCCATAATGTGCTTCACACCGCCCACATGAAAAAGGACACAGCTTAAAAAAGCCCATCAAGTGTCAATGGCTCCTGCTCGAGCGGCTTCCTCTTAAACCTTAAGGTCAGGTTTACATTTGCACCCAGCCCGGCTCTTCGCAAACGAGCCATTTACACCAGAGGTGAGTTTCAGCAGGTTCTGACCAGTTCTGGAAAACCAGTAGTGGAAATTTTGAGTAGTTCGGAGAACCGGTATTAAAAATAGTGACTGGCCCCGCCCCCATCTATTCTCTGCCTCCCAAGTCCCAGCTGAGTGAGAGGAAATGGGGATTCCTTCCCCTGGATTGGGGAGGGAATGGAGATTTTACAGTATCCTTCCCCTGCCACACCCACCAAGCCATGCCCACAGAACCGGTAGTAAAAAAATTGAAACCCAACACTGATCTACGCCACATTTTGGAGGAGAATTTCCAAGCATGCGATGTCAGGAGGTTCTGGTTGGGAGTTAGTTCTTCCTGACAGCCCCACCCTCACTTCTTGCTCCCGGCCTTACTTGTTGCGCTGAATGAAGAGGAAACCCACGGGCAACAACTAAACCTGGGGTGGAAAAGCAATGAAAAAGCTGCCATTACTAGAGGCAGTGGCCTGAGCGGCACTGGCAGAGCAGCTGGTCGGAGCTCCGGCACGAGTCCCCCTGCTGGGGGCTGAGGTTTTGAGGTCCTGCACCTCAAAAATAATAAGACCCCCGATAATAAGGCCAAGGCCATATTTCCAGGGTCAAAATAAAATAAGACCCTGTCTTATTTTAGGGGAAACACAGTATATACCACTTCACAGTGCTTTACAGCCCTCTCTAAGCGGTTTACAGAGCCAGCCTATTGCCCCCAACAATCTGGGTCCTCATTTTACCGACCTTGGAAGGATGGAAGGCTGAGTCAACCTTGAGCCGGTGAGATTCGAACTGTCAAAATTCTGGCAGCCAGCTGTCAGCAGAATTAGCTACAGTACTGCATTCTAAGTACTGCACCACCATGGCTCCTAATGTTCTCTGTATCAACTATTTAGAGGAGCTAAGTTCAAATGGTACGGCACAGTGCTCATAAAGAATTAGCTCCATTTGCTAAAATAATAATAATGACAAAAGACAACTCCAAAACATTCTTTCTATAAATTCGCCCCATCACTTTTCTCCATTGGCCCACATTCAAAAATTAAAGCCATATAAGAACCAGCATATGAAAATGGACAGTTGGTTTGCTGAATTTATTTCATGAAATTCTCTTGGAGTATTTAGAAAGTTGCATTCTTGTGCACTTTCTTTCCAGTCTGGTCACTTGACTGCCATGTTTCTGAAAATGTAAACTAAGCATTAACCCCAGAAATGTGGGTCAAATGAATTCATTAGACATATTGCAAAGATCAAATTCCTTCATGCAGAGTTGGTTTAAGAGAATCTTCAAACGATACTACGGAATTGAACGGAAAAAGGAACAGAACTATCAAGTAAGATTAAGAGTTAGATGAACGTGTTTTATTTAGTAATAAAGTGGTTTGCTGATCAGATAAGAGTAACCCAGTCTATCTGTAGCAGTGGTGAGATGATCAGAAGGAATTCCCTTCTATTACCTAGACATTTTGGGCAGCTGGCATATTTCCAGCTTGGCACTAAGAGTTTTTTTCCTTTTTAGGCCATGGAACATTTTTCTAAGACCAGATGGGTTGACCTTAGCTTATATTTATTTTCTAAAATGTATACTACCAACAATAAAGGAAAAAATAATCAAGAAATATGCTGCAGGCTAGCACTTGGTAGAATGGACATTAAAACCTTGGAAAAGATATTCAAATGATGTGATGTATCCTACCGACAAAGATCAGAATTGTGCAAGCCATGATACTCCCTGTGACACTCTATAGAAATGAAAGTTGGACTTTGAAAGGAGGACAATGGGATAAGTATTGATGGTTTGAACTTGGACGTTGGAGATCACTCCTGAAAATACTGTGGACAACCAAGAAAATCAACCAATGGATCATCAAGCAAATCAACCCAGAGTTGTCACTCAAGGCACAAATGACCAGGATCAATTATGCTACTTTGGACATTATGCAAAGACCCAACTCTCTGGAAAAGGGTCTGATGCAGGGAAAGGTAGAAGGGAAGAGAAGAAGAGGACAACCAGCAGCAAGATGTAGGGGCTTTGTTATAGTGGTCGTAGGGAACTTTTGGAAGAGCTGAAGGACTAGGTTAGGATAGATCATCATAGAGAAAAATCAATCTAAGTGATGGCTAGGAGTCAATAGCAAGCTGGTGGCATATAATCGGTAAATAACAAGATGGCAAAAGATCACTTTCCAACTAGAAAATAAAAGCCTATTTAAAGCAGCGCCAGTCATGTTTGCAAAAAGCCCAATGGCTTTTTCAGAACTCTAATCTGCAAGCAAAGTTTATTATTTTATTTTATTTTATTTTATTTTATTTTATTTTATTTTATTTTATTTTATTTTATTTTATTTTATTTTATTTTATTTTATTTTATTTTATTTTATTTTATTATTTTATTTTATTTATTTTATTTTATTTTATTTATTTTATTTTATTTTATTTTATTTTATTTTATTATTTTATTAATGACCCTGTAATCCCTTGCATCAGGGTGGAATTGGGGTGACTAATTGGAGCTGCGCATTTACTGGCTGGATGCCCTTCCTGACATCTATGCAGAGTTCACAATTTTTCCCTTTGCTCCCAGAGAGAGAAATATCTGCTACTACATAGGATGGAACTCACAGCCTTCTGATTGTGAGGCAGGAGCTCCACCTCTAGGCCATTGTTTTGTTTTGTTTTGTTTTGTTTTGTTTTGTTTTGTTTTGTTTTGTTTTGTTTTGTTTTGTTTTGTTTTGTTTTGTTTTGTTTTGTTTTGTTTTGTTTTGTTTTTCCCACTATTATTTTTACAAATAACTCAAGGCAGTGGACATATCCAACACACCTTCCTCCTTCTATTTTCCCCACAACAACAATTCTGTAAAGTAGGTTAGGCTGAGAGATAGACTCAAGGTCACCCCGTTGACTTTTATGGCTAAGGCGGTTACGGTCTCCTACTTTCTAGCCTGGTGCCTTAACCTCTAGACCAAAGTGGCTCTCTCATCTTAAGCAAAATAAGGGTGGGGTATCTGGGAATGTGGTGGCTCAGTGGCTAAGCTTGTCGATCGAAAGGTTGGCAGTTCAGCGATTCGAAACCCTAGTGCCGCGTAATGGGGTGAACTCCCGTTCCTTGTCACAGCTTCTGCCAACCTAGCAGTTCGAAAGCACATAAAAAAATGCAAGTAGAAAAATAGGGACTACCTTTGGTGGGAAGGGAACAGCGTTCCATGTGCCTTTGACATTGAGTCATGCCGGCCACATGATCACAGAGACGTCTTCAGACAGCGCTGGCTCTTCGGCTTTGAAACGGAGATGAGCACCGCCCCCTAGAGTCAGGAATGACTAGCACATATGCGCGAGGGGAACCTTTACCTGGCTAAGGATGAACAGGACATCAGCCCTGCTAGTGTTTATCCTGCCACTCATCATTGTGAGTGAACCACTGAAGTTCACTCTTGGCGTGTTTCATGGCCCAATTCACCAGAACTTGGAGAAGGCAGTTGGGAAGATTAATGAGGCTGGTGAAAAAGATGTCCCCACTGCATGAGAAATACAAGCTATTGGAGAAGAATATGAGTTTGCAATGAAACAAATGGGCAATATTAAGTATAAAAGATGATACATTTCAGTTGGCTTTTTCTTCTTTCTACTTTATTCTTGCTCATGCTCTAGCCAGTTACAGGCATACACAAAAAGATGTGCACGCGCGTGCGCACACACACGCATGCACACACACGCACACACAAATGCAAATTATGAGATTTAAAAGGCAACTGGTCTCTCTTGATTTTATGATTTTATGGTTGGAAACATTAGGACAGGGATGGTAGGCAGGCTGGTGCTCTTATGCACGTCCCTTACAGGCCTCTTAGGAATGGGGTGAGGTCAACAGTAGACAATCTAAGATTAAAGTTTTGGGGGTTTGGGGATGAAACCACAGAGTCAGGTAGTGCATTCCAGGCATTGACCACTCTGTTACTGAAGTCCTATTTTCTGCAATCGAGTTTGGAGCAGTTCACTTTAAGTTTGTATCTATTGTGTGCTTGTATATTGTTGTGGTTGAAGCTGAAGTAGTCATTGACAGGTAGGACATTGTAGCAGATAATTTTATGAGCTACACAGGTCATACCGAAGGGGGCATCATTCTAAGTTTTCTAAGCCCAGAATTTCAAGTCTGGTGGCATAAGGTATTTTGTTGCGAGCAGAGGAGTGGAGGACTCTTCTTGTGAAATATTTCTGGACACGTTCGATTGTATTTATGTCTGATATGCAGTGCAGGTTCCAAACAGATGAGCTGTATTCGAGAATTGGTCTAGCAAATGTTTTGTATGCTCTGGTTAATAGTGTAATATTACCGGAGAAGAAGCTACGCAAGATTAGGTTTACAACTCTTAACGCCTTTTTGGCAATGTTTTTACAGTGGGTTTTGGCACTTAGATCATTAAATATGAGTACTCCAAGGTCCTTGACAGAGTGAGGGTCATCTACAAGGTTGTGTCCACTCAGCTTTTATTTTGTGTTCTGATTCTTTTTGCCAATGTGTAAGACAGAGCATTTGTGGGTTGAGATTTGGAGTTGCCAATTGTTTGACCATTCCGACACAAAGTCAAGGTCTTTTTGAAGGGTAGCAGCATTGTCGGTGGTGCTAAATAGTTTTACATCATCAGCAAAGAGAACGCAGTTGTTTATAATATGATCGCAAAGGTCATTTATGTATAGCATGAAGAGTGTTGGTCCTAGAATGCTTCCTTGGGGGACACCGCTATTAACAGATGCAGATTTGATAGGGTGTTTCCTATTTTGACCACTTCTTGTCTGTTTGACAGGAACTTCCAATTAATGCAACATCAAGTAAAGGACATGATATTGAGGGAGAGTTGTATGGCAAAAGGTTGTATTCCCCTAGTCTTCCGCCCATTCTTCCTTTGTTTAGTAGGCTAAAACAAAGAAAGAGAGTAACACTGCCTTTCTATCTTTAAAACATAGAGCTGAGTTTGGATGTAGAGGAAAAATGTTCTTTAATCTGGCTCACTGATTCCCCTAGAACAAGACAAGAACCAATGGATGGAAACGAATCAAGGAAAGAAGCAAACTAGAACTATTTTCCTAATGGTGAAATGATTTGCCTTCAGAAGCTTGGGTGCCCCATCACTGGAGGCTTTCAAGAAGAGACTAAGCAGGCATTTATCTGAAATAGTAGAGACTCTCCTGCTTGAGTAGGAGGTTGAACTAGATGATCTCCAAGGTCTCTTACAACTCTGTTATTCTATGTTAACAGTCTTTCTCAACCTCAACAGTTGATCAATAATTGACCAATCAATTCTAGAACTTGAACTTCATACATCTTATAGTTTTTTTTTTTTAGTTCAGCCCAACATTATTGAGGATACAAGGGGAATTGAAGACTTGACGTCCAAGAGCTAATTATGCAAAGATTTCAGATAGATAGATGATAGATAGATAGATGATAGATAGATAGATAGATAGATAGATAGATAGATAGATATAGATATAGATGTCAACTTGCAAAGCTTTCAAGTTGCCATGAGCAGGAGGGAGGGAGAACTGAAGTGAATTACATACATTCTTTCTGACCACAATCAGGAGGGTGTTAGGTTTCACAGTCAGCCAAAGTGGTTAATTGGGGAATGTGATTTATGGCATGACTAGAGAGGAGGGGAGAGAGAGGGTCATAGGGGAACGTAAACCTATGTAGGATCAGTCCTAACTGCATCCGAGTATTGCCAGAATGGTGCTCCTAATAAATGAATATATTTCTTTTGAAGTTTGGATCATGGCTCATGAATTAATTAGGGCATCTTTCAGAAACTTGACAATAGATAGATAATAGGTAAGTAGGTAGATGATAGGTAAGTAAGTAGATGTTAATGATGATGATGATGAAGAAGAAAAAGATAGATAGATAGGTGAGAGAGAGAGAGAGAGAGGAAGAGAGAGAGACACACACACACACACAGAGAGACCCAGACACACACACACACACACACACAGAGAGAGAGAGAGAGAGAGAGAGAGAGAGAGAGAGAGAGAGAGAGAGAGAGAGAGAGAGAGAGAGAGAGAACCAATGGATGGAAACAAATCAAGGAAAAAAGCAAACTAGAACTAATTTCCTAATGGTGAAATGACTTGCCTTCAGAAGCTTGGGTGCCCCATCACTGGAGGCTTTCAAGAAGAGACTAAGCAGCCATTTATCTGAAATAGTAGAGACTCTCCTGCTTGAGCAGGAGGTTGAACTAAATGATCTCCAAAGTACCTTACAACTCTGTTATTCTATGTTAACAGTGTTTCTCAACCTCAACAGTTGATCAATAATTGACCAATCAATTCTAGAACTTGAACTTCATACATCTTATAGTGTTTTTTTTAGTTCAGCCCAAACATGATTGGGGATACAAGGGGAATTGAAGACTTGATGTCCAAGAGCAAAGATCTCAACTTGGTTAGACAACTTGGCTGTTTTTGCTTTCTCACATATTTAGATTTTTAAAATCTTATTTCGGTCATGTTTATGATAACACCTGTAAAAATGTTCAAAAAAATAAATAAAATAACCTGGAACTTTGTCAGGATTACTTTTGTATGACAGCCTTGAAATATCTCTCCCAACTGTGCTAACAGGCCCTCAATGTGTTATTTGTAGTCCATTTGCAGTATTGACTAACATTTGCAGCCAAAATTAGGAAACCAAAGCTAATGACCAGCTCTGAACGTCCTTCAAGGTTGGCTGCATCTAAAATTGAATTCCCAGCATTTTTGTTCGACTCTGTTTTCAAAATCTGACTGTTGTCTTTTTCTCTTCCCTCCTAATTAGTCCTCCCCAGCCAACCAGGGTTGACATTTGAAATTAACTTTGCTGAAGCAAATGTTCCTTAATGCAGTTCCCCAAAAACCATTCTTCCAGAAAATGGAGAAGAGAGAAAATTGTAAGCAATGTCACCTTTTTTTTATATATATATAAAGCTGTTAAATCTGCATTCAGAGTCATGGTAGATTCATCCACAGAAGTCAATCTTTATGAAAGAAACATATTCTCAGATTAAGGCAGACATAGAGGGTATGACCAACCCATTATACACTTATAATGAAACAACTGCACTAAAAAAAAATGATGTTTTAATCAAGCTTCCATCTGGAGACACTGGCAAGAAAAAGCTGATTATAGATTGGGGCAAAGAATACTTGGGTAGATACTACACAAGGACTCAACCTAAGTCAAGAATGGGCACCTATGCTACTCTGGGCTTATTGGAAAACAATACTATGTGAAGGATTCAGTCTTCTTCTTCTTCTTGTTGTTAGTTGAGAAGTCGTGTCCAACCCATGGTGACCCCATGGACAATGTTCCTCCAGGCCTTCCTGTCCTCTACCATCCTCTGGAGTCCATTTAAGCTCATGCCGACTGCTTCAGTGACTCCATCCAGCCACCTCATTCTCTGCTGTCCCCTTCTTCTTTTGCTCTCAATCGTTCCCAGCATTAGGCTCTTCTCCAGGGAGTCCTTCCTTCTCATTAGGCGGCCAAAGCGTTTGAGTTTCATCTTCAGGTTCTGGCCTTCTAAAGAGCAGTCAGGATTGATCTCCTCTAGGACTGACCGGTTGGGTCGCCTTGCAGTCGAAGGGACTCACGGGAGTCTTCTCCAGCACCTTAGTTCAAAGGCCTCAATTCTTTGGTGCTCAGCCTTTCTTATGGTCCAACTTTCACAGCAATACACTGCAACTGGGAAAACCATCGCCTTGACTATACACACTTTTACTATACACTATACGCAAGCCAAAAAGTGCATATTCAATATAGGAGAGAGCTATATTTCTTACAGTCTCTTGGTTACAGTGGTATGGTGGCTCAGCGGTTAAGACACTAGGCTTGTCGGTTGGAAAGGCAGCAGCCCAGGTTTGAGACCCTAGCTCCACACTATGGAATGAGCTCCTGTCCTTGCCTTGGTTCCTGCCAACCTTGCAGTTCAAAAGCATACAAATACAAGTAGATTCGTAGGATGAGTGGGGGGGAGGAGGGATCTGTTATTTGTCTGTCAGCCACCATCAATATGATACACCGCCCCCCCATTGAAGCCCTATAAGGAGACCTTTCGTAAAATAGGCCAAGAAAGCAAGAAACAGGATATTCTGCTGGGGAAGGAAAGGAAATGTAATTTTTTTAAAAAATGGAGTGTAAAAACTCACCACTGGAGGTAGCTGAGAGGGTAAGAAGACCTTATCCCATCAGTCTCTTAATTCTGGTTTCAGTATAATTTTAAAATCTTAATCTGTAAAGCTTTAATGTTTTAATTATTTTTCTACTTGTTTTTATAACACCTCTCCCCATGATTGCGTTTTGGGCATTGGGCAACCGGTCTACATCTACAGCAATTTTTAGCATCCTGCTGTCATGTGACCACTATTTATCACATCTTTTGCCCGAAACTGGAATTTGTTTCCAGTTTCTGGCAAAATCACTCATTTGCTTAAAATATTTGCTTAACGACCACTGGGTTCATTTAACAATGGTGATTCATTCAACAATTGCTGCAAAAAAAAAAAAACTAGCAAAACCAGGCACAGCCACATGTTGACCTGCTTAATGATGGGCACAATCTAAAACCATAATTCTGGGCTCACTTATGGTCATAAATCAAGGACTACCTGTTTTTGCTACTGATCCGGTAGCGATGGAGGCAGGTGGTTCGGAGAACCGGTAGCAAAAATCCCTGCCCCCCCATGCCCAGCTGAGCCACGTGATCATCAGAGGCTTTTTTTTTTTAATGCCTCTGATGATCCAAGCTGAGTTGCCTGATCAGCAGAGGCTTTTTTTCTTTTAAATGCCTCTGACGATCCAAGATGAGTTGCCTGATTGTCAAGATGAGTTTGACGATCCAAGATGACGATCCAAGATGACGATCCAAGACTATGCCTGATGATCTAAGCTGAGTTGCCTGATCGGCAGAGGCATTTAAAAGAAAAAAAAGCCTCCGATGATCAGGCAGCTCAGCCAGGATCGTCAGAGCCTTTTGAAAGCATTTTTTTACAGCCTCTTCACCGAAGAGATTGTAGAAAAAATGGTTTTAAAAGTTAAAAAAAAAACAAACATTGGCCATTCCCACCCAGTCACATTACCCCCCCGCTGCCCCCACCAAGCCACGTCCACAGAACCGGTAGTAACAAATTTTAGATTTCACCACTGATCCCAGCTCATATCTCACTCTGTTTTTTTCCATGGTGGCTAGTTCAAATTAGAACAACCAAGAGGAACAACCAAGAAGGAAGTTGTATCTGGATGTTCCACTTCCAGAATAAAACTAACAGTTGTACATATTCTGGGACCTGCACGAAAATCCAGAATTCTGAGCCTTCAAGAAAATTGAAACTGATGTGGTTATTATTATTTTTTACCTCTTTATTTCATAAAATTTGTATGCTACCCTAATCCGCAAATTCTGGCCAGCTATTCATAAATATTGACCTGCACATTCTTGGTGACTAGAAAGGTTTTGCCTTTCATCAATCATGTCAAATCACTTTATCACAGCCATAAGGTCAGATACAGTGAAATAACTAACAGTAGAACTGTAATACACACACAGAGAGAGAAATATTGAGTAAAATAGGACCTAAAATAAATCAGAATGTATATAATATAATGAATAAATGAGTCTTCAGAAGTCATTAATGATGCAATGTATTGTACACATGGTTGCAAAAACTGGGTGGCTTTAGAGGGTACTTTTGAGATCTTGTTTGAAAGAGGTCCAGCAAGTAGAAATTACATTCCCTTGCCCAGAGATTTCTTCAAGATCTAATAAATGAAAGCCTTGTTCGGAACCCTTATGTTTTTTATAAGTTTTTTATTTATTTTTCATTAAAAACATATATAAACAATCCCTCTCCTTAAGCAGTGTGTCATCTGAGTACAAATAATTCTCTGCAACATCCTTCCACAAATTATATACATTAAACAATTCTACCTTGTGTAACTCTTCATTTCCTTCATAACATATCTTCTAGTACAAATACAATGATAACATTAAACATAGTTATTCTCATCATATTCATATTATCAATTGCCATTTTATTCTTATCTCTGTGTATGTATATATATCTATATATATGCAAGTTTTGCTGTATTCGGGTCTTTTCCCGTGTAAGGTTGAGAGTATCTTGGTGACATTTCGACAAGGTCCCACTCGTCATCTTCAGGCTGATGTCTTCGGCTTCGTGCTTGTGCGAGAAAGAAAACGCTTTTGTCACACAAGCACGAAGCCGAAGACACCAGCCTGAAGATGATGAGTGGGACCTCGCCAAAACGTCGCCAAGATACTCTCAATCTTACACGGGAAAAGACCCGAATACACCAAAACTTGCATACCTCTACCCGTGAAAATCTACAAAAACAAATATCTATATATATCTATATCTATATCTATATATATATCTATGTATATCTATGTATATCTATGTATATCTCTATCTCTATCTCTATCTCTCTATCTCTCTATCTCTCTATCTCTCTATCTATCTATCTATCTATCTATCTATCTATCTATCTATCTATGTAAAGAAAGAAGCAGACATCCTGCGAGCTCTGGAGCTTAAAATTTTAAAATAATTAAAATTTTATTTAACTAAGCTTTCATCAGCCCTCTATTGACATTGTCAAAGTATTAAACTACCATTACAGAGATCTCTGCCTTTATATGCCTTTAATCAATTTGGCCCTTGCGCGTGTAGTAGGCCCTTCCAGCCATCTCCCATTTGTAATTAGCTGTGTTGTTTTTGCTGTCGTCATGCTGGATGATGGAGGCTTAATTCCTGCTGTTTCCTCCTTCCTAGCTTGCTTACCAGTGGGGGATGATGTTAGCCTGTCAGCTATTATACGCGCAAGGGCCAAATTGATTAATGGCATATAAAGGCAGAAATCTCTGTAATGGTAGTTTAATACTCTGACAATGTCAGCAGATGGCTGATGAAAGCTTAGTTAAATAAAATTTTAATTATTTTAAAATTTTAAGTTCCAGAGCTCGCAGGATGCCTGTTTCTTTCTTTACTAATATACCTAGAATTCATATTTTTAGAATAGTTTGTAATACACACACACACACACACACACACACACACACACATATATATATTATTGTCTTCTCCCTTTATTTCCAATTTCCTTTTATTTCCCCTCTAATCATTGGCAAAATACTTCCCATATCATATAATAATCAGTTTATTCTTTCTCTTTAATTGCTAGTGTTAGTCTATTCATTTCTGCACATTCTAATATTTTCCTAATCACCTTCCCTTCAGTAGGAATCTCTTCACTTTTCCAATATTGTGCAAATACAATTCTAGCTGCTGTTAATACATGAATAATTAAATATATATTTTCTTTGTTATAAGTTTCAGGCAAGATCCCCAACAAAAATATTTCTGGTCTAAACTCAATACATTGTTTTATCATCTTTTCCAATCATATCTTTATTTTTGTCCAATACTTCTTTGCTTCTCCATATGTCAACCACATACGATAATAAGATCCAGGTATCTGGTGACACTTCCAACATTTAGCTCATTTGTCTGGAAGATGCCATCTATAAAACATTTTATATAAATTATCTTTATATGCAGTTGACATCATTAATTTATAATTCCTGTCCCACAGTTTCTGCCATTTATCTTGTTCTATCGTGTAACCAAAATTTTTCGCCCATGCTATCATTGTCTCCTTTACTTGTTCCTCTGCTAGCTTTTCTCCCAGTAAATAATTATACCATTTCTTTATTAATCTATCATCTGTTCCTGTTAAAATTTTATCTAATTCTGTTGAGAATCCTTATGTTGAGAAAAACACAGTAGCATCTGGCTTGGAGCATGGGAATCCAACATTTTGGCTTGCCTTGGATGCATTGAGTGAAGAAAGCCACACAGATGATAGAAAGATAGAAAGATACAAAGATAGATTGATAGATAGATAGATAGATAGATAGATAGATAGATAGATAGATAGATAGATAGATAATGGGTAGGTAGATAGGTAGGTAAGTAGGTAGATAATAGGTAAGTAAGTAGATGATGAAGAAGGAGGAGGAGGAGGAGGAGGAGGAGGAGGAGGATAGATAGATAAGTAGGTAGATGATAGGTAAGTAAGTAGATGTTAATGAAGAAGAAGGAGGAGGAGGAGGAGAAGGAGAAGGAGAAGGAGAAGGAGAAGGAGAAGGAGAAGGAGAAGGAGAAGGAGAAGGAGAAGGAGAAGAAGATAGATAGATAATGGGTAGGTAGGTAAGTAGGTAGATGATAGGTAAGTAAGTAGATGTTAATGATGATGATGATGAAGAAGAAGATAGATAGATAGATAGATAGATAGATAGATAGATAGATAGATAGATAGATGAATATTGCTAGAAATCACATAATGTTAAAAGTTTACAATCTTGTTGAGCCGCATTACAGATTAAGAGAAATGGCTTAGAGTTTCTATTGAGTCATCACCACATGGAAATAACCAAAGAGACAACGGGAATACCCTTAAAATATCCCCAAAGTACTGCTGATGGCAATACATCTAGCCTGGCTCTGCCTTTCATTACCTTTTAAGACAATAGTTAGCCGCATCCTTCTGACCGCACGCATAAATCTTTTCTGGAATTGGGTCAACAGTTCAGACTGAGTCAACACTTTGAATCAAACCGAGGTTTTGAATGAGGTCTTAGGTGATTTTTACACCTGGTTAATTGATTACCAAGCAGGTTTTTATATCTGACTGCTCAGAAGAAATCATTAGACAAACAAGAGAGTTTCAACCACTTACCATCAATCATAAATCAAGGGATGAGACAGACATCAACTTAAGAGTGGTGTTTTTCCTTTTTCTCTCAAAAAGAGCCTGAATGCCTCTGCAGTAAATGTCTGCCACACTCTTCATTGTCTAACTTACCCTGCCAAATCAGCGTTGGTCAAAAAAAAAGTTAAACAATGATGCCTATAGTGCAATTGTTGAACTAAGCTATCCTGTTCCAAAAGTGTGTTGTAATTTGGGGGAGTTAATGGCAGCAATAACTTATGGGCAGCCATGTTTGACAAACGGTTGTGTGCATCACCTGCTTTCTCCTTCAGAACAATTGTTTTGACACCATACAAAATTAATCAACCGAGTGATCAGTCAAGCAAATGATCATGGGCTTAATGAAATAAAATGGAGAGTATGAATCAATAGGGATTTGTTTAATCTGGTGACTTCCTTGATTAGACCGAGTGCACATTTGAGACAATGGAATGTGTTATCAACGAGCAGAGGAGAGTCAGTGTGTCTTTGGGAAACAAAACTATTTAAAACATAGAGTTGGAAGCAGAAGTGGGATTCACTTACCTTCCCTACCAGTTCGCAAATGTGAGCATGCGTGTGAGCAAAAGAATCATTTAGCAACAGATTGTTGACATTAGAGGGCCATAACCTACATCTAGGATGGCACACATTTTTGTGGTATGGGAAACAAGTAGCACATCAATATTTTCAAAGACATTTTATAAGACAGGCTTTACTGGAGACATGGAATAAATTTAAGCAGCAGAACTACCGTATTTTTTGGAGTATAAGACGCACCTTTTACCCCCCAAAAAGAGGGTGAAAATCTGGGTGCGTCTTATACTCCGAATGTAGCCCCGCCCAGCTTCTCAAACGGAGGTTTCAGAGACTGAAAAAAGCACCAGAAATGAAGCTTCAGAAAAGAAGCCCCCAAACAGAGCTTCAGAGGCTTTTTTTCTGAAGCTCTGTTTTGGAGGCTTTCAGAGGCAGGAAAAAAAGTTTTTCCTGAAATGGAGTTTCAGAAGTTTCAGAGGCAGAAAAAAAAGCAAGGCACATTGCTCACAACCAAGGAACCTGTTGCTAAAATTCATCTCTGGGAACAGCTGATTGGGGGTATTCCTGGAGGCTGATCCACCTGCCAATCAGCTTTTTTCTTATTTTCCTCCCCAAAAACTAAGGTGCATCTTATACTCCAGTGCGTCTTATACTCCGAAAAATATGGCACATGAAAGTTCCAATTTGGTTATCTACATTAGAAGCATTAGTCCATCCAAATCTAATCAGTCAGGGAAAATGTGTTACCTATAAGGATATTATAAACGAAGAAGGGGGACTGAAATCGAGGCAAGAATTAAAAGAACAAGGGGTAGAACTGGAGTGGT
This sequence comes from Pantherophis guttatus, assembly GCF_059756535.1. Lineage (NCBI taxonomy): Eukaryota > Metazoa > Chordata > Lepidosauria > Squamata > Colubridae > Pantherophis > Pantherophis guttatus. The sequence continues at coordinate 22,242,455 of NC_142072.1, read as the reverse complement.
GGTCCTATTTACAAATACAAACATGTTATTTGAAAGACATGAAAGAGTGGGGCATTAACAGGAAATTAATGACAATAGATAAGATTTTTCTGGGGACAAATGATAAATTGGTAAAGAAAATTTATAAATTCTTATTGGATTATAAAATGGAGTAAGAGCAAGTCAAAGAAATGATGGTGGTATGGGCAATAAATTTCGGGTATAATATACAATTGGAAAAATGGCAAGAATTATGGGGAAAAAACAAGGAAAATAACATTGGCAATACCGTACAAAGAAAATTTATATAAAATGTTCTACAGTGGTACCTTCTGCCAGTGAGATTTGCAAAAATGTTTAGAAACTTATCACCAAAGTGTTGGAAATGCAACCATGAATTAGGCACATACTATCCTATGTGGTGGTTATGTAATAAAGCAAAGGAATATTGGCGGAAGATTTATTTGTGGTTGGTGGAAATAATTGGAGAAGAAATAGAATATAAACCAGAACTATTCCTATTGGGAATAATAAATGGGAAATATAGTAAAGAGGTAACTCACTTAATAATACATATTATAACAGCAGCAAGAATGAGTTTTGCCCAAAATTGGAAAAATAAGGAAACTCCTCTAGAAGATGAAGTAATCAAAAAATTTTTGACATGTGCGGAAATGGATAGATTAACCTTGGAATTGAAAAATAAAGGCGAGTCAGAATACCACAAGATATGGAACAAATTTTATCAATGGTTGGAACAGAAAAGAGGGTCAAAAAACAAGAACTGAATAGAATTCATAAAATGGAGAATTAAAGTTATGTATGTAACTATAATAGAATGATAATGGATAAAACAAATGTATAAGTAATATAGACAGAAGAAGGATGTCTTTATATATTTAAATACTGAACAGACTAATTGTATATAAGTAATAAGGTATGTATGATACTTATCTTTCATTTTAGCATGTATGGCAAAGAGAATGCCAGGATGGTTACACCTTGTCCAATGTTTTAATATGTGTGTAATAAAACTTTAATTAAAAAAAAAGAATCATTTAGCAACTTATTACAGTAGAATCAGTGTCCTCAATGACTCTTTGTGACTGTAGTATTCTGTAACCAAAATTACTTCATTGTATATACAAATGATGACCACAATCAAAAGAGCTATTTTATGCATCCTCAAGGTTTGGTTGTGACTAATACTTTTTAAAACTTATAGCCTATTTAATTAGCAGACCTCTTCCAACATTTCTTATTTAAGAAATCCCAATCAACGTTCAACATTGCTTGTCATGTTGATTCAAATGATATTGGGTGACTATATGGAATGGCTTTTCGTCTACCTCCTCCCATTATTGGAAGGGGAGGGGAGGGGAGGGAACTCCCTTACATCCTATCCAGAGGTGGGTTTCAGCAGGTTCCGACCAGTTCTGGAGAACCAGTAGCGGAAATTTTGAGAAGTTCGGAGAACCGGTAAATACCACCTCTGACTGGCCCCGCCCCCATCTATTCTCTGCCTCCCGAGTCCCAATTGATCGGGAGGAAAAGGGGATTCTGCAGTAACCTTCCCCTGGAGTGGGGAGGGAATGGAGATTTCACAGTATCCTTCCCCTGCCATGCCCACCAAGCCACGCCCACCAAGCCACACCCACAGAACTGGTAGTAAAAAAATTTGAAACCCACCACTGATCCTATCATTTCTTTACCAGCATTGTTTCAGCATCCAATCAAACCTTTGGATTGCTCTGCACCTCTGTCTAAAAACAGCGTTTTAAGAAAGAATGGAGCCCCCATTTTTTCCTCCTGGAAAGAAGTACATTCCAGCTATCAAAGTCTGGGGTGTACTGAGTTAAATATACCTTTCACAATGAAAACTCTATTAACCCATCTGGGTGTTGGATTTCCAAGTCAGTTTTGCCCCTCTGGTCCTCCCTAAGTTTCACGCGGAATGATTGGACCAATTACTCCTAGAATGGAATAAGTTTTCTGAGCTGATTTGTGGAAAGCTGAGATCAATCCATGAAAAAAAAGCTATTCTCTCTAACTTTTAGCAGAAAAAAGTACTGTTAGGTCAGGAGTGTAGAAATTGATGAACAGCACAGTTCAAAGGGATTACACCTTGTTCCACATGTCTACATCCCAACCAGAGCCAAATCCTTTCAATAAGAAGACAGGAGAAGAAGAAAAAATATATTTCCACAATTTCTTTAAAGTACTGCAAAAGATCAAAGAAACCTTTTTATTAAGCTGCTTTTAAAAATGGATTTGCATTTCTATTCCCAGTTTTAAATGAGTACTCTAGGTAGAAAACACTTACTTTAAAGTCACTTCCCTTCAGAACATTTCATCTACTCATTGCAACATTTTCTGTAATGCTATCCAGGACAGAAACAATATAAATTTGTTCTGTTTTCCTTGTCTTGGTTATAAGTAAAGGTAAAGGTTCCCCTTGCACATTTGTGCTAGTCGTTCCTGACTCTAGGGGGCAGTGCTCATCTCCATTTCGAAGCTGAAGAGCCAGTGCTGTCCGAAGACGTCTCCATGGTCATGTGACCGGCATGACTCAACGCCAAAGGCACACAGAATGCTGTTCCCTTCCCACGAAAGGGGGTCCCTATTTTTCTACTTGCATTTTTTTACCTGCTTTCAAACTGCTAGGTTAGCAGAAGCTGGGACAAGAAACGGGAGCTCACCCTATTACGCCACACTAGGGATTCGAACCGCTGAACTGCAGACCTTTCTGATCAACAAGCTCAGCATCTTAGCCACTAAGCCACCGTGTCTTGGTTATAATGGAGCATTAATCAGAATTATCACCCATTCCAAGAATACAGATAGTCCTCATCTTATGACCACAATTGAGCCCAACATTTATGTTGCTAAGTGAGACATTAGTTAAGTGAGCTTTGCCCCATTTCATGACCTTTCTTGCCACAGTTCTTAAATGAATCACCACAGTTGTTAAGTTAGTAACATGGTTGTTAAATGAATCTGGCTTCCACGTTGATTTTGTCAGAAGGTTGCAAAAGGTAATCAAATGACCCCAGGACTCTGCAACCATTGTAAATATGAACCAGTTGCCAAGCATCTGAATTGTGATTCATGTGACCATGGGGATCAGTAGTGAAATCCAATTTTTTTTACTACCAGTTCTGTGGGTGTGGCTTGGTGGGTGTGGTGTGACTTGGTGGGTGTGGCAGGGGAAGGATACTGCAAAATCCCCATTCCCTCCGCACTCCTGGAGGAAGGATACAAAATCCCCATTCCCTCCCCACTCCTGGGGGAAGGATATTGCAAAATCTCCATTCCCACCCCACCCTGGGGCCAGCCAGAGGTGGCATTTGCTGATTCTCCGAACTGCTCAAAATTTCTGCTACCGGTTCTCCAGAACCTGTCAGAACCTGCTGGATTCCACCCCTGATGGGGATGCTGCATTAGTCATAAGTATGAAAAATGGTCATAAGTTACTTTTTTCAGTGCCATTGTAATTTTGAATGGTCACTAAACAAACTGTTGTAAATTGAGGACTTCCTGTATTCACAGTGAACAATGCTGGATCAGTCCATCAGAATGTAGAATTATCAATTTCTTCAAAATACTAACAATTTGAGTTTATTTATTTTTTCTTGCTCTCCCCTCATCATTCAGTGTTTAGATTGAAAATACCCATTATCTGGCTGCAATTTCTTTTTTATTAAAAAAAAAAAAAAGCTGCCTTCTCTCTCCTTCCCTGCCTTAAAATGCATGAAGACGTACTTGTACTATCCTGTGTTCTTGCTAAGCCAGTTCTTTGCACTGCTCAAATTCTTCCTTTCTTTAGTTATTACAATTTCAATTCCAATTATTCCAGATATCTAGGCCAGCCTTGGTGGTTTAATTTACTTTGATTGTAGCACAACAGTGGAAGTAGACTAAGCTTAGATATGATCATTGGCTTTATTTTACTTAAGGGGATACATATGGCTGAATATAAGTTTGAATGTATATCTGTTATCTTATCCCCATGATGGGGAACCAATGGCACGCTTGCCCAAAGTGGCACACGAGGCCGTGTCGCCCGGCATGCACAGCTTTGCCCTTTTGTCTTCCTGGTTTCTGGCAAGCATGTGCGCACAGCAATCAGCTGTCCTTTGCGCACGCAGCAGTGCCAAAAACTGGTGTGCACATGAAAGCCAGCCAGCTGATTGTCAGCTGCTCATGCACACCAGAACCTGGAAGTTTGGCTTTTCTGGAGTGCGATCCAGGGGTGAAATCCAGCAGGTTCTGACAGGTTTTGGAGAACCGGTAGCAGAAATTTTGAGCAGTTCGGAGAACCTTATCCTTGCTTTGGACTCTTCCTTTTCTTAGCTCTCAACTTCTAAAGGGAGTCAACTCAAAGCTTATCTTTATCCTGTCTTGTGCTGATTGAATATATAATTCTGTGTGGTCCTATTAGCAAAACTCATAGCTCATCTTAGCTCTCAGTTCTCTGAAGTTGGGCTCAAGCAGGGGTGAAATCTAGCAGGTTCTGACAGGTTTTGGAGAACCGGTAGCGGAAATTTTGAGTAGTTCGGAGAACCAGCAAATACCACCTCTGGCTGGCCCCAGAGTGGGGTGGGAATGGAGATTTTGCAATATCCTTCCCCTGCCATGCCCACCAAGCCACACCCACCAAGCCACGCCTACAGAATCGGTAGTAAAAAAAAAGTTGGATTTCACCACTGGGCTCAAGGCTGACAAAACTTTGGATCAAGCCTTACATTTAAAGTCTGCACAATTGGGAATGATTTAAGTCTCTTGACAATGAGTCAATAGATGTTTGGCCAATCCTTGTAGGCATTGGACCAAATGTTACTGTTTTTATGAATAATGAGTGGCAAGGCTATAAATGTCACTTTGTCTATGCCAAGCAACTGTTTTGTGGACTGCCTATTTTTGTGGCGTTGTATTTCTCTGTGCCAACTTGTTTCTGCTGTTTCTGCTAACTTATTAATTCAACCTTAGCCCAAAGGCTAATAGTATCACAAGCAGGCCACAAACCTGAAAAAGTCAATCCTACCCCAAAATGCCCAAGCTCTGTCAATATGCCCTGGCCACTAGAACCTCATTGAAGCCAGTGATGAGGGATACTTATCCAAGAAAGCCAAGATTACTAACTAGTTATGCCAACTCCCCTGGCATGCAACTAAGCCCAGGCTTCAGGGACACCAAAGCATCGCTTTACCACATTCCATAATCAATCCTTTTCTTTAAGGTCAGCTCAAGACTTGCACTCCTGAAAGCAAGTAGCAAGTGAAAGAATGTAGAATGTAGAATGTATGTAGAATGTAGAATGTAGAACCTCAAGGTCTTCTAGTCCAGCCTCTTTTTTTTTTTTAATTTGATTTATATGCCGCCCTTCTCCGGAGACTCAGGGCGGCTTACAATGTGCTAAGCAATAGCCTTCATTCTTTTGTATATTTATACAAAGTCAGCTTATTGCCCCCACAAACTGGGTCCTCATTTAACCTACCTTAGAAAGGATAGAAGGCTGAGTCAACCTTGAGCCTTGGCGAGATTCGAACCCTGCAGTAATTGCAGGCAGCTGGTCTTAATAACAGGGTGCCTTAGACCACTGTACTACCAAGGCTCCTTGCTCCTCTTGCTCAAGGCAGGAGATCTTATACCATCCCAGTCAAATACTTGACAACGGCTGTCAAAAGACAAGAAGAGACCATTTTGCAAGACTTGTTCTCTTGAGCTTTCAGGCTATTTAACTGAAACTTGGTTGGGGAAATGTCCTCTAAACTCACCTGCTGTTTCCATTCCATTGTAACACAAGTTATAGGCATTCTGATTGTTTCCTATCCTAATGTATGGAAATATCTTTTCTAATAAAATCTTGACGTGGCTCCAATCAAACCAATGTGCCCTCAAATATTTGATTTCAAATGCATCTCAACTCAGATCATGTTTTCGGAGTCCTTTTGATCTCTCAAAATTTTTGTTAACCTGTCAGCTTCCGCATATTCAATAATTTTCCCCAGAATCAAATCTTCCGTATATTTTCAATGCTGGGACCAATGGTATACTTGGTTGAATAATAGAATAAAAAAAAGGATAAGGTTAGTGTAGATTTTATTTTTTATTTGTATATCTTGACTGAAGTTAATATATTCTGTAAAGCTACCACACATGATCTGTGTGTGAATAAATATTTTGTTGTAAAGAAATAAATAAAATTAAAAAAAAAAAAACTCAGATCATGTTTTGAGTATTGAATCTGCAACTGAATGAAATCAGGGCTAATTTACACAGGCCTACCAGACATTATAAAAGTAACAACATTTCTCTCATTCATATTTTGGCTTTATAATGACCCATGGCATAATGACCTACGTATAATTAATCAAATCATTTCAAGATCTGAAATTGGCGTTGATCTAAGGTGCAAAGCTTAGTTTTAATGTTGTTAGTTGTTTCCATCATGGCTTTGTGTTATGCAAACTTGCCCTTTTTTGCTTGCTTAGAATGGGTTAATTCAATAACCAAGTTAAGCAGGCTATTCAATCTGAGCCAAGACCTAAATTAGTATAAGTCAGGGGGTGTCACACTCACGTTGTCACGTGGTCATCACGTGACATATCCCCTTTTCCCCTTTGCTAAAATGGGGGTGGGCATGGCCAGCGCATGATGCATCCAGCCCATGTGCCATGAGTTTGACAACCTTGGTATAAGTCATTAGAACTGGGTTGAAGAGTTTGTGGTTCATATGTCTGATGGACACCTAACCATTGGCTACCAAGCTGAATGAAGCAAGCCATGAAATCACATCATGATAACGTTTTTTTGATGCATTGGTTGTGAACATTGACATAACAGAATAACAGAGTTGAAAGGGAACTTGGAGGTCTACTAGTTGAATCCCCTGCTCAGGTAGGAGACCCTGTGTCATTTTAAACAAGTGGTTGTCCAATCTCTTCTTAAAAACCTCCAGTGATGAAGCACCCACAACTTCTGAAGGCAAGCCATTCCACTCGTTAATTGTTCTCACTGTCAAGAAAATTTCTCCTTATTTCTAGGTTGGTGCTATTTTTGACAAGTTTTCATCCACTGCTTCTTGTCCTGCCTCCTGGTGCTTTGGAAAATAGGTTGGCCCCCTCTTCTTTGTGGCAGCCCCTGAGATATTGGAACACCGCTATAATGTTGTTATTATTATTATTATTTATTGAATTTATATCCGCCCTTCTCCCCGAAGGGACTCAGGGCGGTGAACAGCCGAAAATTAAAATAACATACAATATAAAAGTTAAGATAACTAAAAATAAATTAAATTAATCGGCCTCCCAATTTAAAACCCCAAGCTATACAATTAAAAAACTAACCCATAAAACCTATTCAGGCCAGGCCAGCTTGCTGAAATAAAAACGTCTTCAGGGCCTTACGGAAAGTGAGGAGATCCGGGATCAGCCGTATTCCGGGAGGTAGCTCGTTCCAGAGGGCGGGTGCTCCCACAGATGTCAGTAGGGATGTCACCCCTACTCCTTCATTTCATTAAAATAGACATACCCAATTCCTTCAGGCATTCTTTATACGTTTTAGCTTCTAGTCACATAATCATCTTTGTACATACCTTTAAACATAACCATCATGCTCTGATAATTTTAGTTCAGGGTTATCATGTTGCATAAATCCAGGCACCATGTTCAATGTGACTAATTTCCTGATCCTATCTAATACCAACTCTAAATAATACCATCTTTTTTTCTAACCCTCATCTTGGTATCATGTCAGTTGAGGAAAAATTATGTCTTTTGAGGAGCAGAAGGATAATTTACCTAAGAAGCAAGACGTGATAAAAGAAGCCAGAATGAAAGAGAAAAATAATATAAAGTCATCTTTCACTCCCCTCCAAATTCAAAAGAGAATATATAGCTTAACTTTAATCATGGTTCCTCTCAAAAATACGTAGGCCTGCTGATTCTAATATAAAAGAGCTCCAATATTTTCTATTTTGCTACTACAGAGGAACAAAATATTTGAAATATAGTCAAATAGCAGATTGAACATGCCAACGGAAAAATCTGGCCATGGAAATAGCATGGAAGTATATTTTGAATTGAGTATATTTTAGATGTCAGAACTTCAAGTCCCAGAATTCTCTAACCAGCATGTCTGCTGTTGAGAATTCTGGGAATTGAAGTCCATGCAACTGGAGGGATATCAGATTACAAGATTAATGTGAACCACGTTTTCTATCACCAGCCTTCCTGTCCAGAAGTCCAGATATGCATTCTTCAAAAGCAACCTACATTTGCTGCAGATCAATTGAGTTGCCTGAAAGGACAATATGAAAAAAGAAGATTAGCAGCGCCCTGAATCAAGATTCTAGTTTTCTGATCTCCATCATGTTGTAGCTACATGCCAGATATACATAAAAACCTCTGTTTCCTTGGCAACAGAATTCCTGGTGACGACAAAATTGGAAAAAGTTTCCCTTCATCAGACTCCTGCAGCTAAGGGAATAAGCTTGAGAGGTGCTATCCAAGAGGCTTTGCTTCTTATTTATATTTGTTAAAAAAAAAAGAGGAAGAATGGGAGACAAGCCAGAGGAGATCAGAAAACCAGCGTGAATAACAGGTGTGACCTTTTCCATTTTCCCTATATGTTTCTAGGTATTAAAAGCAGCAGGAGCCATTATGAGCAACCCGCTTAACATCCAGTCTTGATAGTCAAGAATTTTTCACACTACTATCCTGATACATAATACACATTGCTTTAGAACAGTGTTGCTCAACCTTGGTAGCTTGAAGATGGGTGGACTTCAACTCCCAGAATCCCCCAGCCAGCAGTGCTGGCTGGGGGACTCTGGGAGTTGAAGTCTACCCATCTTCAAGCTTCCAAGGTTGAGAAACACTGCTTTAGAAAGATTATGTATTCCTATTTTAGGATAGCCTACCTACCTTCCATCCATCCATCCATCCATCCATCCATCCGGAATATTATGTGCTCAAAAAAAAAAAAAAAAAGTATATTAACATTAAATCGTATACCCATTTGCCTGTAATTATATGTCAGTTTTGATTATGTGCACCATTATAAAAAACAGCCACAATAACAATAGTTCAACAGAAGACAGTGGCTGTGTTCACACATCATTGTAAGTAGGCTCTCTTTAACCATAGGACAGGGTGTCAAACTCACGGCGTCATGTTGTCATCATGTGACGTATTGCGATTTTTTTTCTCCTTTGCTAAAACGGGAGTGGGCGTGGCTAGCGCGTAACACATCCGGCCCACGGGCCATGAGTTTGACACCCCTGCCACAAGCCATTGATTAACTTTCACTTCCCTGGGTTTGCACAACACAATAGACCCAATAATAACAGCATTGTATCTCCAGGCCAAGGGTTCATTTTATTTATTATTTATTAATCCCAACAAAGTAGAATACAATTTATCAATACAATTGACAGAATCAGGAAAAGATATTCCCAAACTAAATGAAGCATCAAAAGTCTCTTAGACACTTCTACTTGATATCAATTCAGATTCCAATCCAGGAAATTTTAGAATCAGAAGAAAAGGGAGAGATGCAGTGGTGGGTTGCTACCAGTTCTCCCCGGTTCTTGCGAACCGGTAGTGGAAATTTTGAGTTGTTCGGAGAACTGGTAAATACCACCTCTGTGTGGCTCCGCCCCCAATCTATTTGCTGCCTCCCGACTCCCAGCTGATTGGCTAGAAGGAAAAAATCAGGGCTCACTTGACAAAGAAGAAGAAGGGAAAAAAACAAGACACCATTGCTTTAAATTGAGAAGCCAAGAAGCCTAGAGGTGATACCTAGATAAATACTCTAATTTCTCCTTTCAGAGGAATTCCCACTTTCAGGATTTGTGAGCCAGTGCGACAAATACTGTTGCCTTTTTCAATCTCTTTTCCTCCTCCTCTTTATTCACCAAAATAAAAGATTCAGAGAGGCATCTCCAGTGGATTCCCTAATACTTATTGTGATCAGCCTAAACTGTACAAATACCCACAAATGCTTTTATAACCACTTACACCCCCTTCTCTCATTTGACATCCTCCAGAGCAGCGGTCACAACTGGTGGTCCATGGGCCACTGGTGGTCTGCGAGAAAATTTTGATGGTCTGCAGAAAAATTATTTGCATTTTTATATTGCACTAAATCAGGGGTCCTCAAACTACGGCCCCTGGGACACATACGTGCAATGAATGTTTGCATTGCTGTGGAGAGTCTCCCCCTTTGGGGTCTTTTTGTGTGGGTTGGAGGGGGCCAGAAATTCTGACTTGGGGGTCTGCTTCAGCCTCCTGGTGTGGGGCTTTGGGTGAAGGCTGGAGGGAAGTGCTGCTGGTGGTGAAGAGCCAGAGGACCTTGTTCCAGTGCGACTGCATCATGGCCTGGAACTGGCTGACCATCTCAGCCCGCTGAGCCTCCAGGCGCCAGTTCCTGGCCTTGCACTCCTGCAGGTCTTCCCTCTGCTTGGAAAGCCTATGCTCCTAGTCCTCAGTGAGGTGCTTCTACTGAGCCTCCTTCTCAGTCAGATCCAATTTGTACTGAGCTATTTTGCCAACTCTTTCTCATGGTGGCTGCTTAGCTCCAACTCCAGCTTCCTGTTGGGGCCCTAAGGAGCCCAGGCAGGGAGGGGTGAATAGAGGCTAGCAAGGTGCCTCTCAATTTGAGTGACATTGAGTTGGCCACGCCCACCCAGTCACATGATCACCTAGCCACGCCCACCCAGCCGGTCATTAGGCAGATGATATTAGTGGTCCGTGGGATTTAAAATAATAAATTTAGTGGTCCCTGAGGTCCGAAAGGTTGGTGACCCCTGCTCCAGAGTTATGGGCCACGTTGCCTTGTTGGCTGGGGATGATGGACATTGTAATGTTAGAAAGGCTGAGATCAGCCAGTTTGCCTAAAAACAAAAAATGAAGCTATTTGGATAAAGAGTTTAATCTCAGCTTCTCTTCATCAGGCTAAAACAATTTGAATAAAGGCTAATTTGAAGAAAGAACATAATGGAGAGGGAGAAATCACATCTGCTTATTTTAATCAAGTCTTGGGACATATCAGTACCTGAGATCCAAATTGGTTTAACCTTCCTTTCTCAAAGTTATTTCATTATAATCCACGATGAAGGGGATGGGAAGGATAAATCTTCAACAGAAATCTCATCAAAACATATTAAATTATAGTTCCCAGAATCTGACAGAAGGGAGCTAAACATAAAACACAACGACTCCTTTGACTCCTGGCGACTATGCAAATACACCAATCTGTCTTGGCCAACAATCCTATGATTTTCTGATAGTTTTCCATCCAAATTCAAGCCAGTTCTGACCCTTCAAGATGATAGAGATTGGCTGTATTGTTATAGTCTAGGAAGGAAGGAATCTGTCAATCGCACACACCCCTTTCACTCTTTTCTTTTTAATGCTTACTTTAAAAAGACACATCCTTTTCTTTTACTTATTCATCAAATTTATGTAGCCAATCATCTCATAAAGTGATTCTTGTTTTTTGCTTAGTTTTGAAGGAGTTTGCCAATGTTCTCACCTTACTATAAAACATTTTTTTTAAAATAACAACAATTAAGGTGAATGCCTGGCTCATCTTTCCTTACTCTTACCAATGCTGAATAGTAGGTTTGGTGATTTGGGATAGATATGCACATAAAAGCCTACGAAAAAGAAAGAAAAAGAAACATTGTACCTTTACAGGGAGGATACCTGAGAAGAGGGTGTGGCTCACTGATGAAGCCTTATAAGGCAGAAATAGCTATCTGAGTCTCCCAAAAGGCAGGACAGAGTTTGCTGTCTGTCAGCAAGAAACAAAAAGCTCAGAAACGTGTGAATGAGATTTCACAGAACCAGGGCTGTATAACATCTTAGCTTACATAGGTAAAACCTGGCTAGAAAGAATATGCATATATATATATATAGTGTTTTTCTATCAAAGCACTTGGTCTACTCCAATATGGGAGGGAGCATCCTGCTTCCCTTTCGCCTTTCAGCTCCAATCCAGGAGCCCTCAAGCAGTCGCATTCACGACAAACCATTTTATACCAAATTTATATTTTGCTGATAAAGAAATAAAGGGAGACTAGTATAGATCTATTTCAAGCTATTTAGCTCTCATCAGCTAGCCATACCCTTACTCGTTCGAATCCAAGTAAGGGTATGGCTAGCTGATGAGAGCTAAATAGCTTGAAATAGATCTATACTAGTCTCCCTTTATTTCTTTATCAGCAAAATATAAATTTGATATATATATATACCAAATTTATATTTCACTGATAAAGAAATAAAAGGAGACTTTATTAGTCTCAAATAGAGGGATTTCTTTATCAGCGAAATATAAATTTGGTATAAAATGGTTTGTCGTGAATGCGACTGCTTGAGGGCTCCTGGATTGGAGCTGAAAAGCAAAAGGGAAGCAGTATGCTCCCTCCCACATGTTGGGGTAGACCAGGTGTCATGACAGAAAAACACTTGATATATATATGTATATATATGTATATATATACACACACACACACAAGAATCATTTTAAATTTAGTCTGTGTTAGGAGCATGAGTTTTGTTTTGTTTTTTGTTTTTTGTTTCTATTAATCATATGTCTTTGCTTCACACATATATTCATAGTCACTCACACACACACATACACACAGGAAGGAACCTTCCTATATATATAAAGAGAGAGGAACCTTCTGACACTGTTACTGTTCTTGGTCTTCTCCAAGTACTCCAGATCTATTTTTTCAGCCTGCCAAGTAGAAGATCTCTAACACATTCAGAACAAGGCACAAACTACTGAACTCTGGAGCTATAGAAGCAACCCTAGAGAACATTGTGGCAGATGGCTGAGATTTCACACTCTCCCTTCCAAATGGCTCTGATGTCCTTCAGTATAGAGAAAAGGGTGGAATAATATAAAAAATAATTTATATTCTGTGTTGAGAAGTATTGCAGCTCCTTGGAAAAATGCATGTCTTGCATTATGTAACATTCCTAGCTTGACTGGAAATTTCTATGCTCATTTTCAAAATGAGCATGATTTCCCCAGAAGAATTCAAGGCCAACAGAAAAGGATGAACATTGACAATGTTCAAGAAATTGACAATTGTTAACAATTATCGACCTGGCCAGTCCATCTCCTAAACCATCACACAACACCAGAATCAACATTGATGATGGACCCCAGTAAAAGCCCAAACCAGAAGAGTGTTGTGCATCTAGCTCTAGTTTGAAATAAGAAGGGAAAGCCTGAAGTATATTTGCATTAGGGCTGTATCCATATTCCAAGTCAAGTGGAGCTACAAGGCCATGCCAAACCAATCTTATTTCATTCTTTCATAAAATTAGGAGACCAGCCAAATTCTGTGACATAGTATATTTAGACTTCAGCAAATCATTTTGACAAAGTAGACCACAACCTACACAAGCTAGAAAAATGTGTGATAGACAGAATCACCACCAGATGGATTTGTAGGTGACTGACAAACCATACTCAATTAGTAGTCCTTAATGGTACTACATTTACATGTAAGGAAGAAAGCAGTGGGGTACCGTAAGGTTCCATATTAGGCCCAGTACTCTTTGAAATCTTCATAAATGACTTAGAAGGAGAACTCATCAAATTTGCAGATGACACTAAGCTTGCAGGAATGGCCAACACCCCAGAAGACAAGCTCAGGATCCAAAGAGATCTCAACAGACTTGAACAATGGGCCCTATCGAACAAAATCAAATTTCATGTAGAGAAAAGCAAGGTTTTACACTTAGGCAGGAAAAAACAAAGGTACGGATATAAATTAGGTAAAACCTGGCTCAAAAACAGTAATTGTGAAAGAGACCTTGGGGTCCTAATGGACAATCATTTAATATGAACCAGCAATGTGTGGCAGCAGCCAAAAAAAGCTAATATAATTCTTGGTTGTATAAGCAGTGGCATAGAATCAAAATCATGTGAAGTATTAGTACCACTTTATAAAGCCTTAGTAAGGCCACAACTGGAATATTACACCAGTTTTGGTCACCACATTACAAAAAAGATGTTGAGATTTTGGAAAAAGTGCAGACAAGAGCAATTAAGATAATTAAAGATCTGGAGACTATAACATATGAAGAATGTTTGCAAGATTTGGGTTTGGCTAGCCTAGAGAAAAGAAGGACTGGGGGGGGGAACATGGTAAGAAGTTAGCACCCACCCCTTTCCTAGAAAAATGAAATATTTTAGGAAATATTAAAAAGGCAGAATATTATGTTTCCCCGGATGAAAAATGGAGAAGCATGTTTTAAAGACAAAGCAGCTCCCACCTTCCTGCCCCCCCTTTTGTCAATGGGCCAGAGGCAGAAACTCAATCTTTGTCAATGGACCATCATCTGCAACACAATAGGACCCATCTAGCAACAGAAACTAACACAATAGGACTCATCTAGCAACAGAAACTCACCACATGGCACCTGGGAAGATTACATCAACCAGCAAAGCTAGCTAAGACCCCCACCTCCTGGGAGTCTGACAACCAATCAGGATACTCTTTCTGGGCCCCAGGAAGTTCAAAGCCAGAGAGGGCATAAAACCCAGAGACTCACTGCATCTCATCGCCTTTTCTGTTCAGGAACTCAAGCCATATGATCCTGTCCACCATTAAACCATCTTTCCAAGCAATCTCCATGTTTCCAGTGTCTTTTTCCCCATTTGGAGCCGAACCCAGAAGGATATTTGTTCCTACAACATGATAGCAGTATTCCAGTATTTGAAATGTTGCCACGAAGGGGGGTGGGTGGTCAACTTATTTTCAAAGCATCAAAAGACCACGGAGAGAAGCAACCTAGAAATAAGGAGAAATTTTCTTGACCATGAGAATGATTAATCAGTGGAATGGCTTGCCTTCAGAAGTTGTGGTTGTTTCATCACTGGAAATTTTTAAGAAGAGACTGGACATTCATTTGTCTGAAATGGTATAGTGCCTCTTGCTTGAGCAGGGGGTTTGACTAGAAGACGTCCAAGGTCCTTTCCAGCTCTTTTCTGATTGATTGATTGATTGATTGATTGCTTTGCCAAAGAACAGCTCAGTTCCTATCTGTTCCAGCAATGGACAGCTCCCAGTTGATTCAACAATACTATAATAACAGTGGACAACTTCTTGGCTTGTTGATAACAATGGACAGTCTAAGGCCTTGCCAATAAAAGATAATGAGATAGGGCAGTTGTTCCCAACCTTGTTCACAAATCTTAAAGCTGACAAAGTTGAGAAATACCAAGATAGGAACTCTTGCAGACAGCAAAGGGAAAGGGGATCACGCAAAAACTATCTCCCAGAACTTTAGCGACGACAGATTAGCCACTTCCAGATTTGGTGGCAATATGAAGGTGTTTAGATCAGTGGTGAAATTCAATTTTTTTTACTACCGGATCTGTGGGCGTGGCTTGGTGGGTGTGGTGTGGCTTGGTGGGTGTGGCTTGGTGGGCGTGGCTTGGTGGGTGTGGCATGGGAAGGATACTGCAAAATCTCCATTCCCACCCCACTCCAGGGGAAGGATACTGCAAAATCTCCATTCCCACCCCACTCCAGGGGAAGGATACTGCAAAATCCCCATTCCTTCCCCACTTCTGGGGGAAGAATACTGCAAAATCTTCATTCCCACCCCACCCCAGGGGAAGGATACTGCAAAATCTCCATTCTCACCCCATTCCTGGGGGAAGGATACTGCAAAATCTCCATTCCCACCCCACTCCAGGGGAAGGATACTTCAAAATCTCCATTTCCCTCCCCATTCCTGGGGGAAGGATACTTCAAAATCCCCATGCCATCCCCATTCCTGGGGGAAGGATACTGCAAAATCTCCATTCCCACCCCACTCCAGGAGAAGGATACTTCAAAATCGCCATGCCATCCCCATTCCTGGGGGAAGGATACTGCAAAATCTCCATTCCCACCCCACTCCTGGGGGAAGGATACTGTAAAATCTCCATTCCCACTCCCGGTTCTCCAGAACCTGTCAGATCCTGCTGAATCGCACCCCTGGTTTAGATGTATGTCAATTGCAATCCTGTAGAAACTCTTCACCCTGACATTGAAAGCTCAGCAGATGGAAAGTGTGGGCGAGATGAAGATCCTATTCTCTTTTTCTACTCTTTGGGAGCATCTGAGATATGTGAACCTCTCTAAGTATGAGTCATATGCCACTTTCTATATATCTTTGTTATACCTCTATTTTCTAAGTTAATAAAACTTGGCAGATGCCCTGTTGTGAACTGATTTGATGAAGGATTTACTTTCTCTGAATACTTTGAACACGATGCTGTCTATCTACCGTAGATCCTCTGGAGTAGTCTACTGAAAGCAAAATGAAATACAACCAAGTGATAATTCCTATACACAAACCTTTTTTTTCCTGTCTGCTACATTTTCAAAACAAGACTAGGGGAAGCCGCAGACCATTGTGCTTGTTAACCAAGACAGGAGTTGGGAAATTGTAATTATTTTTCTCATAGACAAGTGATGTTCAAAGGTGAAACTAAAGGGCTTTAGCCCAGTCTTCTCAATATAGCATGATATATTATCATCTGGAGTTGTTGAGAAACATAAGCACTTCTAAAGCAGTGAGGCCATTCCTGCTTTTAGGTGTTCTTTTTTAAAAAACTTGATAAAAATACGCGAGTAGTTCCGCTTTCTGATCTCTCAATTACGATGTGTTTCAGTCACGTTTTCCCGGCAATCCTTATGATGCCCACAAGGATCCTGGAGCATCTTATTCATGAATAAGTTTAAAAAATTAGAGGGTAACAGTTGGATATTTTTAAATATAACTAGGGAAATTGAAACAATTGGAATAATTTTATTGGCATATTTGGAATTTAATTTTAAAAAGAAGAAAAGAAAAAAGCGGAAATGATATTTTATTATGAATTGATTAGACTGTGGTGAAGATGTTGCTTGAAAAAGAAATATAAAAGTAATATAATAAACTGATTTTTATTAACATGTTGGATTGTATTATTTGGAATACATATATTTGACAAAGTAATTGAAAATTTAGAGTTAAGATTTAAGGAAATGTATGGTATAAAGCAATTTAGTTTATTATTGAAATAAGAAAGAAACAACTGTAAAGCTACATAATTAATTAACTTTTTTTTTAATTTGATTTATATGCCATCCTTTGCCCTTCTCTAATAAAATTAACTTTTATTAAGATGTTGGTCTGTATTATGTTGAGATAGTTGGTAATGGAAAGTATCAGTGATTGTATTAAGGGAATATAAGGAAATATTAGGAATTACAGTATGTTGTGAGATTTTAAATTTGAGGGGTTTAATTTAGAGATGAAGGGAAAAAATAATTTTATTAAGATTATTAAGATTAGAGATTAGGAGGAAGGGTAATATTGGTCTATAAAAAACTAGAGAGAATAAATACTATGGCAAAAAGGGAATTTATAAATTGTGTTGAAATGACTAAAAAATGTTTAAAAGTTGTGAACCGGCCAATACTCTGTTCAGAAAAAATACATTATATGTTTGTTTGTCTATTTGTGTACAATTTTTTTAAAAAAACTTCATATATATATATATATAAAGTTAACTTGTGGAATTGGTTGCTGCAAAATGCAGTGACAGACACAAAGCTAGACAGATCCAAAAGAAGACGATATATTTGAGGGGAGAGAAAAAAAAAATAGGACCGAGAGGCTAGAAGTGACAAGGCAATGACTAAGGTTGTGTCACTGAAGATGTTTTCCTTCGATGTGTTCTTACTTCCATAAAGAATCCTGGCACGGTGAATCTGATTCAGTTAGTCATCAGCAGAGTGTCTTAAGCTCATGCCTAGAATGTTCTGCCCCAGCTACGGACCCCAAATGACACAGCACACACAAAGTCCGTAGAAAACTTAAATTTACTAAAATAACTCAGTCTTTGCCAAACAAAGGCTGTTAATAAACTTTCTTAACAGCCTACAAGAAACCAAAGATAAAGTAATCACAAACTTACTATAGTTGGCAGAAAGCCCAGAAGCAACTTGCAGAGAATCCAGACGCGAAGGAGAATGAACTAAAGTTGTTCCCTACAAATTGCTTCAGTCGGCGTTCCTCCTTAAATAGGCTAAGGGAGTGGCCAATTAGCCCCAAGCCTTACTCTTGAGAAGACCTTTTGGCAGTTCTGTGTGCCCGTGTATCGAGAAGAGGCTCCTCCTCTTCGTCCTCTTCACTTAAAGGAGCTTCTGGAGATTCTGAAGGCCCTGGCTGAATCCCTGCCTCTGGCACCACATCTTCTCCAGCCTCCTCATTGTCTGACTTGAGTGCCAGCTGCACAGGCTGCTGGCGCATCACCACACCAGCCTCCTCGCTGTCAGAATCAGCTACAATCCACACAGGCCGCTGACGGGCCACAACAAGAAGCCACTGGCTTACTGGGTGGAGCAAAGCTCTAGAATTGCTATACTCTTCCCATGGAAGCAAAATACCACTACGTTTCATAAAATAGCTTCAAATGAAAGTTCCAATAAAATTCAGCTAAAGTGAAGGTCTTAAAATAGCTACCCTATTCACCCACTATCTGCCCAGTACATTTTCTGACTTTCCCACCCTACAGAAACAAAAGAAATAGATTAGACCCTTCCTGATAGAAGAGGATATTTGTGTGAATGGTAGTTTGTTCTCCGAGCTTGTTGTTTAGTTCCGTAACGTTTCAACACCAGGTTAGGTAACATCATCAGCAGAACTCTGTGTCTTGTTTCGGTTTTGTTCTGCTTTTATAGATCTTATGTGAACCATTGGCCACATGACTCATGTAGTTTGAGGGTCATCTGGTGGTGAGGGCACCCTGGCTGGAGGTCATGTGACTCAGCTAGTAGTCAATGCCGTCATTGGTTGGTCACTCGATTGATCCGGATTCTTACAGACTGATACGCTGGTTGCAGATTGATTGACCTGTTCATTGAATACCAAGGTTATTTATAGCTCAGGGTTAAACTGTGGGGTGCCTGGTTCTCTCGGCTTGGTACTTTTCTTGAAGACATTTCATTACTCAACTAGGTAACATCATCAGTGTAGCACTGATGATGTTCCCTAATAATAATAATAATTTTATTGTCATTGTACGTGTATACACAGTATACCCATACAACGAAATTCACTAAACACCCGAAGACCAGGCCCAACACACATAACAATCCCCAAACACATCCCCAGCCACCAGAAATTCCCCACCCCTAAACCACCCAAACATCCACACAACAGACCAAGTAATGCTGTCCAACAGCTCACTGATGGTGGCCCTTTAGTTCATTGTTGAGTGCAATTATAGCTCTGGGATAAAAACTATTCAGAAAACGTGTTTTAATAGTTCTGTACCTGCTGCCAGAAGGCAACAGTCCAAAAAGATTGTAAGCAGGATGGGAAGAGTCTCTGAGAATGTTATGCAACTTCCTCAAACAGCGAGATGCGAAGATGTCGTCCAGGGCTGGTAGCTGGAGCCCGATGATATTCTGGGCAGTTTTAATGATTCTCTGTAGAGCTTTTTTGTCCGCTACAGAGCTGCTCCCATACCATGCAAGAATGCCATATGTCAGGACACTCTCAATGGTGCTGCAATAGTAGGACAGAAGTAGATGCTGGGATAGATTGATCTTCCTGAGCATTCTCAGGAAGTACAGCCTCTTCTGTGCCTTCTTCACAAGCATGTTAACATTCATAGTCCATGAGAGGTCCTTCGAGATATAAATGCCCAGAAATTTAAAACTACCAACCCTCTCCACCTCCTCACAATGGTAAATGTACATCTCTCTTCTTCCTGAAGTCAATTATAAGTTATTTAGTTTTTTTGGTGTTAAGTGTAAGATTATTTTCTTTACACCACAATGTCAGCCCTTGTACTTCCTAGTTGGGTAATGAAACATCTGCAAGCTCGGGGTGCACCAGGGACCAGATAGATCTTTCCCATTGGACACCAATCAGTTCGCTTAATATGATCAGCCAACTATATGTGAAATAACATTAATTAAAAATATTAGACTGGATTGAAAGAGGAAAACATTGTCATTGAAGAGTGGATAAGCTTCAGAGGGGGTGATTAATTTTTGACCATTGTCTGGTTCTCCATCATTTAGCTGATAAATATCCTTCCCAGTCCAGCAGCTTCCTTTTCACAGCTTTTGTCAATATTAAATTAGACTTTTATTTCATTCCAAGGGAAACTAATGGGAGCCTCAATGGATAAAAGTTTGCTTTTTCTCTTTTGGTCTTGCTATTTCAGCATCGCTTTGAGAATGAGATATTATCTCTTAGGCCAGTGCTGGCTAACCTTTTGGCCATCATGTGCCAGGAGTGGGGGGGGTCATGCATGCACATGCCCATAGCCATAATTCTATGTGCCCCGCCCCTGCAGGGACCGGAAGTTGGCAAACGGGAACTTCCTGTGGGACTGGAAGTTGGCAAACAGGCTATTTTTGGCCTCTGTAGGGCCTCAGGGGGAGGGGGAGGCTGTTTTCACCCTCCCCAGACTCCTAGAAAGGCTCTGGAGCCTGGGGACAGCAAAAAACAGGCCTTCCGGTCCCACCGGAAGTTGGCAAATCGGCTGTTTCTGGCCTCTGGAGTGCTTCCGGGGGAATGGGGAAGGCTGTTTTCACCCTCCCCAGACTCCTAAAAAAGCTCTGGAGCTTGGGGAGAGAAAAAAACGGGCCTTTCCCACCCCTCCAAGGCCCTCTGGAGGCAGGAAACAGCCTATTTCCCTACTTCCGGTGGGCCCAGAAGGCCCAAAAATCAGCTGGCTGGCGCATGCCTGCGTGCCCACCAATATGGCTATGCTTGCCACCTGTGTCACATGTGCCATAGGTTTGCCATCATGGCCTTAGGACATCTCCTTGGGGCTGTTGCTACTCAAACGGGAGCAAGGCAAGGCTGCACTCTAGCTGCTCTACTTTTTAAGTTACTAATCCAGCATCTCCCCCCACTCCTATTTTCCCCCTCCTGTATTAGCAGGTTGAGTGGTTCTATCTCTTTCATAAGGAGACAACATTGAAACCTGTCCATCTCTCAGGCTGGAATAAGAAGGGCATTGAGGACTTTGGCCTCTTCCTACTCAGAGGAAAAACTAGTAATAACTATCAGAAAACTAAAGTCTTGGTATTTGCACAAAACTATCATAAAATCCATAATTGGCAAATTAATGGGAATGCAAGTACGCACTGATGAATACCTTGGAGTGCTGTTCCAGACCATACTGTCCTGGAGCGAACATTTCTTGTATCTGGCAAACATTGCTTAGCATAGCATAGCAACGTTCAGCTATCCCAAGATTTTTCGGTTCAGAACGAGCTCACTTTATCCCTGCATCTTGCAAAGTCTTCATAGCCAAGGTCATTTCTCAACTTTTCTGCAGTGGCCAAGTCTATACTTTGAGAAAGTTTGATATACTTGAAGCTATTCCGTCAAAATTTGTTAGTTCTATCCTTGTAGCTTCATAACGTATTAAAAATGCTGTTCCATATTCAGAGATGGACTTGGGCTCCAGGGATGCTGGAATAGGTCCTAACCTTTTAACCTTTGGCTAAAGTTAACTTCATTCCCACCGGTTCTGAGAGACTACTTTAGGACAAGTTGGTAAAAACCAGTTATTGGCAAATTTCACTCCTTAGCGGTCTTTTAAGAGAGCCTCAAATAAACCTCACAAATGCCCTAAATGTTCTTTTTATTTAGAGAATTTATATGGCTGCCCACACAATTCAATGATGTGGCTTACAAAAAGGTAAGATGATAGATAGATAGATAGATAGATAGATAGATAGATAGATAGATAGATAGATGGATGGATGGATGGATGGATGGATGGATGGATGGATGGATGGATGGATGGATGGATGGATGGAAGGATAGATGGATAGATGGATAGATGGATAGATAGATAGATGGATAGATGGATGCAGTGTGAGCTCCCATCCTTGCCCCAACTCCTGGCAACCTAGCAATTCAAAAGCATATCTGTGAAAGGAGATAAATAGGTATCACTTTGGTAGGAAGGTAACAGAACTCCATGACATCATGCTGGTCACATGACCATGGACATGTCTTCAGACAGCACTGACTCAATGGCCTTGAAACAGAGAGGAGCATCATCCCCTAGAGTTGGCAGTGATTAGAGGAGTAAAATCCACAGGGACTCCCTTACCTTATATGTATATATGTATGTATAGAATCACAATAAAAATGCAGACTATAACTAAACTAAAAGTTGGAGAGCAAGGGAACAGAATGTATGGGGGAGGGGGGAGGGGGAACTGCTGTTAGTCAATCCACCCCCATTGGGGCCTCAAGCCGTCTGGCAGAGACAGGTCTTCAGGCTCTTATAGAGGATTGGGAGGGTGGGAGCAGATATCACCCCAGGGGACAAGATATTCCAAAAGACAGGAACCATAGCAGAAAAGGATTTTCTCATGGAGCCCACCAGCCAGAATTCTTTGGCTATATGACATATGAATATATGACATATGAATATATGGCATGTGACTTGACTGGCATATACGATATATGGGATACTGTTATTCAAAACCATCTAAGTCTAGTTCCTAAGCATGCATCATGTGGATTTTACCAAATGGGTATGGATCATGTTCCTATACATTTATCTACTGCCTTCTGCCATTCTTCTGGGGCATTCCAATAATGGTCAGGCTAGAGTCATTGAGTCATATAGACTGCCCTTAGAGGAACTCCAGACAAGAAACGTCAACCATGAGTACCAGCACTACAGGGGTGGGTTTTACTTACCTTTACTACCACTTTGCAATGGGGCTGCACGCGCGCTCTTCTGCACATGCGCAGAAGCATTCTGATGATGTCAAGGTTGGTGGGCGGAGCCTGCCTCCGGTTTTACTACTGGTTCTATAGAACCACTCCGAACCGGGGACAACCCACCACTGCAGCACTACCTTTATTGTAAAGTCAAAGTAACAGAATATTGAAAGTCTGAAAGTACATTTCTTCTCCCCTCCCCCAGTTGCCCTCACAGACCAAGAAACCTGGGAAGTCCCTTCTGAGACATTTGCCACACCTCCATTACCTCTGATCTTTGCCTAGATTGCAACTCCTCCACCTTCTGTCCCTCAAGGAAGTTCTCACAGATCGCTACTTATGTGCTTTTCTTGCTTAATCTACAGGAAATTCCAAATAATTGTTATCCATCCTATCCTGAAGAAATTTTGATTGGACCCTTCTTCTTTTTGACCGTTACTAGAATAAATCATTCCAGATTTCCCAATTTTGTGCCTCCATATTCGCTATCTCTTCTTCTGTCTGAAAATATTTCCTTCCTTCCTTCCTTCCTTCCTTCCTTCCTTCCTTCCTTCCTTCCTTCCTTCCTCCCTCCCTCCCTCCCTCCCTCCCTCCCTCCCTCCCTCCTTCCTTCCTTCCTTCCTTCCTTCCTTCCTTCCTTCCTTCCTTCCTTCCTTCCTTCCTTCCATCTCCCTTTCTCTTTCTCTGTCTTTCTTTTTCTGTGTCTACCTCCCTATTCACATATGTATTTTTTTCCATTTGCTTTTGAGTTTAGTCTATATCAGGGATGGATTCTACTTACCTTTACTACCGATTTGCAACGGGATCGCATGCGCAGATAGTTTCCGATGATGTCAAAATCAATGGGCGGAGCCTCCTGCCAGTTTTACTACCGGTTCTATAAAACCGGTCCGAACCGGGGACAACCCACCGCTGGTCTATATGTGACCTCTGATTTTATGACCATAGTAAAGGTTTCATTTGAGCTGGCTTGATTTGAAGAAAATAGAGAATCAGTTTCCATTGTCCAGCCATCAATTTCCATATAATCAGTTGTGTAACCATGTAATCAAGCCATGCTGGCTGGGAATTCTGGGAGCTGAAGTTCAAACATTTTAAAGTTACCAAGATTGAAAAAATACTGTATTGGAATATATTTGTTTTATGATTTTTTTATGGTAGTTCAGATTTGTTGCTTATCCATTCTTGTTCCACCAACTGTATATGATTCTTCCATTTCTTGTAGTGTTTCAAAAAAAATATCTAAGAATAAATACAAAAGAAGTTTCACATCCCTGAAAAACATGAGCTGTTTATCACATCCACAGCACCTCATTGTTTCAAAAGCAAAGTGAGAGGTCTGCTCTCTCCTATGGTTTCATCTTCAGCCACACTTATTTAATCTCAAATATTGGAATCCACTTCTCCTTGCTTTCTCCCAGGCAAGAGATACTCGTTCCCTTTGCCCTGTCTTCACATTTTAGTAAACAACTCTACTCAACAAGTTGCAAAGGCTCCACAGAGAACTTGAAACGACCATTTTGGATTTGCTGGTTTCTTTTGTCATCCAATTCAATCTGAAAGTGCCTTCTGTTTAACCGGCAGGATTCAACAAGCGGTAAAAACAGCCCCAACGAATAAATAAAATTACACTAACTTACTTCTGAAATGACTGTTTTTAAAAAAATCGTGAGGGTGACTGGGTTATTTTTAAATCACGCAAATAATGTGAGGGTTATGACAAATCTTGGTTTTCCCCAGATGTATACAAGTCAAAAGAGCTCTGGTGGCTCAGCAGACTAATTAACATCCACTTACATCTGCTGCCTGCAATTACTGCGAGTTCAAATCTCACCAGGCTCAAGGTTGACTCAGCCTTCCATCCTTTCTAAAGTAGGTAAAATGAGGACCCAGATTGTGGGGGCAATAAGCTGACTTTGTATAAATATACAAAAGTATAAAGGCTATTGCTCAACGCATTGTAAGCCGCCCTGAGTCTCCGGAGAAGGGTGGCATATAAATCAAATTTAAAAAAAAAAATAGAGGAAGGAAGGGAGAGAGGGAGGGAGGGAGGGAGGAAGGAAGGAAGGAAGGAAGGAAGTAATAGGGAGGGAGGGACGGAGGAAGGAATGGGGAGGGAGGGAGAGAGGGAGGAAGGAAGGAAGGAAGGAAGGAAGGAAGGGGGAGGGAGGGAGGGAGGGAGGAAGTAATAGGGAGGGAGGGAGGAAGGAAGGAAGGAAGGAAGGAAGGAAGGAAGGAAGGAAGGAAGGAAGGAAGGAAGGAAGGAAAAGTTGAATGGTGGGGAGGGAGGGAGGGAGAAAGGATAATTTTATTCTATAATATTATTGTTTAGAAAAGAATATTATATCATCTGCTCTTGTTCCTTGTGGCTAAGTGCTGCATACAGATGATGCAATAGCCTTGATTTCATTATGTCTGATTTATCCTTGGTATTAACAGCTTTCAACATTCATTGTTTGTTAGCCTAATGTCTGATTATCAGCCTTCAAGCTTTCATATGTAAGGAACAGTGCTGCCTCAGGAACCTTGGAGGTAATAAATTCTTCACCAGGAGATCCTTCCTGAAACAGACCAAGGTACAGGCTCATCGAAGACCCTCTTTCAAATAATCCAGCCCTTCTCCATGTTTCTCTCCAAGTTCAGTATCAAGTGATCAGTTTACATTCTTGGCTAAAGTAGTAGGATGTCAGTCTTCCATGACTATCATTAATTTTCTGTCCTTCATTCATTTTATTAGTACACTAATCCACAAACTAATTTGAGAGTGCCAAATATATTTTGTCTTATCTTGATGAAGGATATGAGTCTTGGAAAAGTAAAATAAATGATTTTCGAAACAAATTAAGACTAAATTGATCTGAAATCCAATCTCTCCCACTTCTTTAGCTTCTTTAGCTTCTGAAGATGTAATTTTTACATCTACCCTAAAAGAGGCCATAAGGAAAGATGAATCTGAAGCATCAGATGAATATTAATATTAAGACTTAATATTAATTATTAAGTCTTACATACTTCAGAAGGTTATGGAATCTTACAAGCCTCATACATACTATGGAAGGCTTTGCTCATGGTTACACAGTGGCATGCATGTGTTCTGACCAAGGCTTCCTGAGACAGTAACAATCACACACTTAGTCCCAAAAACTCTCTTTTTCTTTCAACGGCTATGAATTATGTTCATTCACAGCCTGTGATGAGTCACAAAGAGTTTGTAAAGAGTCCGACAGAAGTCTGCCACAGTCCTTCTGGATAAGGCTGATAAGCACCCACCTTTATCTCCCTTGACACGCTGCCAAAGACCTAATTGGCAATTAGCTTTGCAAGGCTACATGGAGCACAGAGTCAAAATGGAGCTTGAGAATTTAAACCGACAAGAACAAACAAAGTTGCTTCCTGCAAAGGCTCACATGCCTTTGCTCTTCCTTTATGTCTTATGGGAGGGGCCAATCATCTCCAAGCCTTACTCCTGAGTTGCCCCTTTTGTTTTAACTGTTCTTGCCTTCTGGCAGCTCTGTGCATGCGCTTGACGTCAGACTCTGGAAGCTCCAGAGTCAACACATCTCCCAGATGGCCCTGGCCCCATCTCTGACTCTGATGCAGAGCCCTCATCCAAACCTTCCCCAGATTCCAGGACTGGCCCATGTTCCTCCCCAGCCTCTTCACTGTCCGACTCTGCTGCTAGCTCCGGCGGACCATAACAACATGCCCAGAAATGAAAGAACTAAGGAAGGCATTGCAAAAACCGGTGGTCAACCTGCATGAGAGATGCTGAATGAATGAGTGGTTGACAAAGACCTGAAAAACAGAAAAATGACACAATATCGCCTGGTTATGTTAATCATGGGGAAAAAAATAGATAATCAGGATTTATTAGCTAGTTTGGTCTAGTGGTAAGTCACCAGGCTAGAAACCAGGAAACTATGAGTTTTGGTTTAAGCATGAAAACTGGCTGGGTGACTTTGGGTTAGTCACTCTCAGCCCAACTCACCTCACTGGGTTATTGTTGTGGGGAAAATAGGAAGAGGAAGGAGTATTAGGAATGTTTGCTGCAGAAGTGGGTTTCAGCAGGTTTTGACCAGTTCTGGAGAACCGGTAGCGGAAATTTTGAGTAGTTCGGAGAACCGGTAGTAAAAATTCTGACTGGCCCCGCCCCCATCTATTCTCTGCCTCCCGAGTCCCAGCTGATTGGGAGGAAATGGGGATTTTGCAGCAACCTTTCCCTGGATTGGGGAGGGAATGGAGATTTTACCGTATACTTCCCCTGCCACGCCCACCAAGCCAAACCACGCCCACCAAACCACGCCCACAGAACTGGTAGTAAAAAAAATTGAAACCCACCACTGATTTGCTCTCCCGAGTTATTAATAAAAATAATAAAGGTGGTATAAAAAAATCTAATATATAATCAGATGTTCATTTTTGTAGACTGTGACAAGTCAAGATATTTCTCTCCCTTCCATCTGGGAGACCACACACTAAAGAGCACCAGGGTTAGCAAAACAAACTTGAAATGACCTCCAGATGAGATCATATCTGTGATGGTGTCATCACATCATGCAGTCATTCCATGCAGTCATCATTTGTTGGCTAGGCCTGCCCTGTTCCTAAATTATGACATCCCTACGGGGGTCATTGGAAGGGAAGGCTTCAGAATTAGTTCATTGCAATGCACAGTGCGCTTCACTCAAGGTTGAAGGAGAGTCTAAAAACTGCCCACTTAAAAAACACAAAAGTTCAGATCTAAGAAATCTCATATATCTCCCAAATATTTCTCCATAATTCCATAGCAAAAGAACTTACTACTTCATAGTGCTTTACAACACTCTCTGAGCGTTTACAGAGTGAGTATATTACCCCTAACAATCTGGGTACTCGTTTTACTGACCTTGGAAGGATGGAAGGCTGAGTCAACCCTGAGCCAGTCAGAATTGAACTGCTAGCAGTAGGCAGAATTAGCCTGCAATACTGCATTCTAACCACTGAGCCACCATGGCACATAACCACAAAAACATCTTCAGACAGTGCTGGTTCATGGTCTCGAAACAGAGATGAGCACTGTCCTCTATAGTCAGCAATGACTAGTGGAGTAAAAGTCACAGAGACTGTTTTGCTTTACTTTTCTCCCAAATACAGGTTTACTCCAGGGGTGAAATCCAGCAAGTTCTGACAGGTTCTGGAGAACCGGTAACCGGAAATTTTGAGCAGTTTGGAGATCCGGCAAATACCACCTCTGGCTGGCCCCAGAGTGGGGTGGGAATGGAGATTTTGCAATATCCATCCCCCTAGAGTGGGGTGGGAATGGAGATTTTGAATATCCTTCCCCCTGGAGTGGGGTGGGAATGGAGATTTTGCAATGTCCTTTCCTCAGGAGTGGGGTGGGAATGGGGATTTTGCAGTATCCTTCCCCTGGAGTGGGATGGAAATGGAGATTTTGCAAATATCCTTCCCCTAGGAGTGGGAAGGGAATGGGGATTTTGCAGTATCCTTCCCCTGGAGTGGGGTGGGAATGGGGATTTTGCAGTATCCTTCCCCTGGAGTGGGGAGGGAATGGGGATTTTGCAACATCCTTCCCTCAGGAGTGGGATGGGAATGGAGATTTTGCAGTATCCTTCCCTTGCCACGCCCACCAAGCAACGCCCACCAAGCCACACCAAGCCCACCAAGCCACGCCCACAGAACCGGTAGTAAAAAAAAATTGGATTTCACCACTGGTATACTCCAAAGTAGGAACCTGTCTATAAAGAAGAGCCCTTTCCAAAAGCTTCACAAGTTTTCAGTTTATAACAGCAAACTTGAAAACAACGATAGGGTTTGTATCCTATGTTAAGTGCCCTTTCCTGTATTTATTTTGGTTGGTTGGTTTATTTACAAGCCAGAATATCTAGGTTGAAGTAAAATTACAAAGCCAGAAACCAAAGGTTACATAGACATCCCTTTCTATCTTGCCTGCCAGTTCTCATTCCATTTAACAAAAGAAGATTTTCTTTTACAATTCTTTCAGATATGAGAATCTGCCCTTTGCCTTTTTGTGTATCTCTTCTAGCTCTAAGAATGATGAGCAACTATGGCTTGAAGAGATGTTCAGTGAGATGTGTCAAAAGAAAAAGAAAAAACTAAGAGGAAATGTTAAGAACCTGAAAGATTTCCTCCCCCCCCCTTCCACCCCTCCTCTCTGCTTTGATTTATTATTTCTCTGTGTTGCTCTGATTTGTTAGCAGTCTTTGCCTCTTGGCCTATGGCAGTTTGGGGTCCTGCAGATTTAATGTTTTGCTTTTCATGACTTGACAGGCAACCATTTTGTGGAGTACATTTCCCATGGGTGCAACACTTGGAGTTCAGAACAACAATGCTTCCATCTTCAAAGGAAAACAAGAATATATAACCTCACCATAACTGTCTGCTACAAGGAAGGTAGCAGTTGATCACTCAGGTTGAGCTGGGAAACCAGCAACTAGGCTGGAAGGAGGGGTCAAGAGAGTACCTAGCTTGGAATCCTTGTGCAGCTGCAAATGGCATAAGCTTGACCTCCTGTAAATTCCACAATGCCTTATCTGGTCATCCCCAGGGGAAGGAAAGCAGTCTAGTGAGATTAATGTCAAGAGTAAACAGTCATAACCTCTCATGAATAGCCAAAGTCAATAATTTTATTGTTTGCTACACATAGTTACAAGAATTGTTATTGAAACAATAGTTACTGACATTAGCTATTCTCAAGTGGTTATGGCTGCTTGTTCCTGACATTAATCTCACAAGACTGCTTGTTCCCCGGAAATGACCAGATAAAGCTTCATGGAGCTTGGGGGAGGTCAAGCGTATGCAACTTGTGGCTGTCCAAAGATTCTTTTTATTTTTTAGTTTATTGAAATTTATTATAATACAATACAATCAGTCAGACAGTGTTACTTTTCCACACAGGTTAGATCAATTCTTCCTTTATGTTTCATAGTTCCAGGTACATATATATATCTTAAAATTTATATTAACTTTCATCTATTTTTTTATTCAGTTATCAATCCACCTGTACCAATCATCCCACACCGTATAGTATTCTGAATCCTCTTTTTCATTTAATTCTAACATTAATTTGTTCATTTTGGCACACTCTAATACTGTCTGAATAATAAGTTCCTCTGGTGGTGTATCTTTTCCTTTCCAATATTGGGCATATGCTATTCTCGCTGCAGTGAGTATATGTATAATTAAATATCTTCTTTTTTTCCCCATATTTAGTCTTTAGTATTCCCAGGAGAAATGTTTCAGGTATCAATTCAATTTTTTCATTAGTTGATTCTTGTAGCCAATTTTGTATTTTTCTCCAATACCTCTTCACTTCAGGACAGGACCACCACATATGAAAGAAAGTATCTTGGTGGTATCCACACTTCCAACATTTGGGGCTTACATTTGGATAGATTTTTGCTAATCTCACAGGTAAAGCGTAAAGCGAGGCTGCAC
Source organism: Pantherophis guttatus (assembly GCF_059756535.1). Taxonomy (NCBI): domain Eukaryota; kingdom Metazoa; phylum Chordata; class Lepidosauria; order Squamata; family Colubridae; genus Pantherophis; species Pantherophis guttatus. Next base: position 22,212,243 of record NC_142072.1, on the reverse strand, counting down.
AAAGATTCTAAGCTAGGGGCTCACTTTACCCCTCCTTCCAGCCAAGCTAGCAGTTTCCCAACAGGTAGGACTAGATTCATATTTAAGAAGAGATAGATAGGATATTGAACAGACAAACATAGAGTTATTGTGGGGCCTGTAGGGTTTATCAATCCTTTTTTCATTTTCCATAGAGAATTCCCTTAGTACATATTGATGAGGAAATCCTTCAACATCCTGTTAAGCATTTCTTCCATTACAATTAACTTGCCTTTCCTACTCCTGGGCAAATTTCCCGTGGCCTGGCTAAGAATCAGTTCCAAACCAAAGTCCTGATTCCAGTCAAGACATCACGGGTGAATAGACTGCAAGTTTTCATTTGAAGCCATCTAGTCTAGCTGCTATATATATCAACTCAAGACATACACAATCTGAAGTATTAATCTGTTTGCTTGCTTAAAATTTATATTCTGCTTTTGAAAATGTATTCTTCCAGGATACAGTACAAAATGAACGAGTGAAGACCCTCAGTGGTACAGCGGACTAAGTGCTGTTAAGTGCTAGCACTTAACTGCCAGCTGCCTGCAATTAGTGTGAGTTCAAATCTCACCAGGCTCAAGGTTGACTCAGCATTCCATCCTTTTGAGGTAGGTAAATTGAGGACCCGGATTGTGGGGGCAATAAGCCAACTTTGTATAGAACAACACCGCTTGGGGGGGGGGGGTGAAAGCCCTAATAAGCAGGTATATACAAAAAAGTATGCAGGCTATTGCTATTATGCATTGTAAGCCGCCCTGAATCTACGGAGAAGGGCGGCATATAAATTGGACAAATAAACAAACAAACAAACAAACAAACAAATAAATAAATAAATAAGTTAAAAATCACAATTTACAACCCCAATTTGAAACAGCATCTTAATGTAAGTAATACAGAAAACAAACTTAATAACTACTACTATTAGTACTACTGCAGCCAACAGCACAGAAAGTAAAACAACAGAAAGAAAGTTAATTAAAAGGTATTTTTCATCGTTGGGAGTACGTGCAATTTACTGGCTCCTAAAGGCTGCAGTTATTATTTATTTGTTTGTTGTTCATTAGATTTATATCCATCCCTTCTTCCAAGGACTCAAGGCAATATTTTTCTGCTCCAATTTTGTTCTCAACATGTCCCTGTGAAGCAATAAGAAGGAGGCTAGGCTTGTTAATTATACTAAGACATGGTTTATTTTAACCAAGGGTTGCTGAATAAGCCAAAATTGTTACTCCCACACAGCATACTAAGACATATCAAATGAACTGTATTCATGCTTAGGGCAATGTGTAAAGCCAGCCAGCCACCAGTTGTCCCAAGGCCACCCCAAAGGCCTTTCTAAATCGGATTTAAATCTAGATCTCCCTGTCCCACCGTGTTCTTGTAGTACTACTCAAGCTTCCAACCCATCCAACTGACTATATATATAAAAGCAAAAACCACTCATGCATTAATCACGAACTCTCCAGAACTGTAAAGCCTACAAACTTGAAATGTGCCACATATGTTCCTCTTGGCTTCTAGGTGCTCACTAAGAAAGGATTTTGAAAATGACATTAGTATTTCTTATATTATTATTAACACGCTCTGATGCTAAGGAGTTCTCCCCCTCCTCACCTGAAAAGAAATTTGTTCCAAATGCAAAACACAAGCAGAGGAGAGGAGTTTCACTTTCAGTTTTACTTCCACAGCAGGAAGCAGCTTTAATACAGAACACTTGAGCTAACCCACGGCTTGGCTCCTTCCTGTCTCCTTCTTGCTCACACAGCAAATACTCTTTGAGTTTCCAAACACCCCTCAACTCTCTCACACACTGTTCTGCCCCAGCTCCGGATTCCCGAGAATATTGACACACACCAACGGTCCTTACCAAATTTATTAAGTAGCAAGAATAAACCAAAGTCTGGCAAAGGTTGGCAACCAGCCCAGAAAACAAGATACGATAAGACTTTTCCAAAAATGCTCTGATGATAATTACAAGTTGTTTCTAGCAAGAAACTTACTAATGGCGTGTGACTTAAATAGGCTAAGGGAGTGGCCAATTATCCTCAAGCCTTACTCTCAAGGAGACCTCCTCCTCCTCCTGAGTAGCCACTCCTGCCTTTTGGCAGCCCTGTGTGCTCGAGCATTGAGGAGAGGCTCCTCCACTTTGCTCTCTCCACTTGAAGGAGCCTCTGGAGGTTCTGAAATATATGAGATATACAAAAATTATCACCATGTCAGTTAATACTTAGTTGGGTAACCTTTAGCATGAATTATGGCCTTACGATGTCTTCCCATGGAGTGAACCAAGTCTTTTAGTTCTGCAGCTGTTACCATGTGAAACTGAGATTGAAGGATTACTTCTATTAACTGGGTTTTATTGCTGGGCTACTTCTGACTAACAAGTTTCTTTAGTCGGCTCCATAGATTTTCAATTGGGTAAAGGTTTGGGCTATTCCCAGGCCATTCCAGCAGTGGAATAGGATTCTCTTGAAACTCCAAAAAAAAAGTGGTGCTGTTAGCCATCAAACCTCAAAAATACACTTTTCCCAAAAGGTTTCCACACTTTTGGCCACTACTGTATATTAGGGCAGGGGTGGGCAACTGTGGCCCTTTTATAACCTGTGGACTTCAACTCCCAGAATTCCTGAGACAGCCAAGCTGGCTGTCTCAGGAATTCTGGGAGTTGAAGTCCACAGGTTGTAAAAGGGCCACAGTTGCCCACCCCTGTATTAGGGAATACAGGTAGTTCTTGACTTACAACCACAGTTGAGCCCAAAATTCCTATTGCTAAGTGAGAAAAGGGAATTTTTCCCCATTTCATGACCTTCCTTGCCGCAGTAGTTAAGTGAATCACTCTGGTTGTTAAATTAGTATTAAATAAATCTTGAAATAAAATTGGAAATTATTGACTTTGCTCATCAGAAGGTCGCAAAAGATGATCACATGACCCTGGGACACTGCAACCATCATAAATATGAACCAGTTGACAAGCATCTGAATGGTGATCACGTGACCACAGAGATGCTGCAATGGTTGTAAGTGTGAAAAAGGGCCATAAGCAGAGGTGAAATCCAGCAGGTTCTGACAGGTTCTGGAGAACCGGTAGCGGAAATTTTGAGCAGTTCAGAGAACCAGTAGCAGAAATTTTGAGCAGTTTAGAGAACCGGTAGCGGAAATTTTGAGCAGTTCAGAGAACTGGTAGTGGAAATTTTGAGTAGTTTGGAGAACCGGTAGCGGAAATTTTGAGTAGTTCGGAGAACCGGCAAATACAACCTCTGGCTGAGGGAAACAACAAGAGAGAGGAAGAGAGAAGAGAGGAGAGGAGAGGGAGAGAAAGAAGAAAGGGAAAAGGAGAGGAAGAAAAGAGAGGGGAAAGAGAAGTAGAAGAGAAGGCTAGAAGGGGGGAAGAAGAGAGGAGTGGGGGAAGGGAAGGGGAAGTGGGAAAGAGAAAGAGAGGAAGAACGAAGAAAGTAGGAAGAGATGGAGAAAGGAAGAGAAGGGGAGGAGAAGAGGGAAAAAATGGAGGGTAAATGGTAAAAGAGCAGCCCCGAACAACTAAAAATGAAAGTTAAAAGATAAGATGAATGTAAAATAATGGATAAAAGATTGTATGTTTAAATATGTTTATGAGAAATAAAAATAAAAACTTTTTTGGGGAAAAAAATACCACCTCTAGCTGGTCCCAGAGTGGGGAGGGAATGGAAATTTTGCAATATCCTTCCCCCAGGAGTAGGGAGGGAATGGAGATTTTACAATATCCTTCCCCTGCCATGCCCACCAAGCCAGACCCACAGAACCAGTAGTAAAAAAAATTGGATTTCACCACTGGCCATAAGTCGCTCTTTTCAGTGCTGCTGTAACTTCGAACGGTCACTAAATGAATGGCTGTAACTTAAGGACTACCTGTATACATATTCTTCCTCCTGCTCTTCAGGTCAATGAATTGTTTTGTTTTGACCTTTATCTTCAAGGCTTATTTCCCAGCCTTGAATGTTTCTACCATCTATTCTTTGTCTGCAACTTAGTTTTTACAACATTGAGAATGAGAGAATTTTCTTTTACCGAGTTCAGCCCTTCTGCTGATTCCAAGCTAAAATTCCTCCTGGCAAAATTACATTCAATTAGCAACCTGCCTACCCCTCCACGCACATCAATAAGATGACTGCTGGCAGGAAAGGAGCTGTTGCATTTATTTAGCTGGTATCTCTGTCCTGCTCACAATACTCAGTAGCCCAACGTAGCATCACAACAAAGAATGTTGGGACTGCCCAAATGGCAGCATTTTAGTGAAGTGTAGCAGAATTCTGCTGCTTGGAAATTATGTGCAAACTGGCTTTTAACAACAGCATGAGTTTCAGGGGAAACAATGTATGCAACCCTTTCGCTCTAATTTAAAGACCGCAAGGAAAGCATTTTCAGATCTGAAAAGAAGACATTAGTGCTGCTAAGTCTGGAATGAAAAAACCCAGATAGCCACTAGTGGACACACTGATAAGCACAAACACACTTACACACACACACATGTATATAAAAATATGTATATATGTATATCTTTATATGTGTATACATACTGTATATATCCTGTTTCCCTGAAAATAAGACCTCCTCTGATAATGAGCCCAATCGGGCTTTTGAGCGCATGCGCTAAAATAAGCTTCCCTCTGAAAATAAGCCCTCCCTGAAAATATTTAAACGCAGAGCTGGAGATCAGGTAAGACGGCAAGTGGAGTCCCATCTTGCTCCACGTGCCCCAAAATAATAAGACCTACCTGAAAATAAGGCCAAGCACCTATTTCAGGGTTCAAAAAAATATAAGCCAGGGTCTTATTTTCAGGAAAATACAGTATGTATGTATATATTCTTTCTAGCCAGGTTTTACCTACGTAAACTTAGTTGTTCTACAGCCCTAGGTTCTGTGAAATCTCATTCACAAGTTTCTGGGCCTTTTTTCTGCTGACAAACTGCAACTCTGTGTTGCTCTCTGGGAGACTCAGATAGCTATTTCTGCCTCTTAAGGCGTCTTCGGTGAGCCACACCCACTTCTCAGATATTCTCCCTGTAAAGGTACAATGTATCTTTTTTCCTTTTTCGTAGGCTTTGTACCTTTACAAATACATTGTACCTTTACAGGTACCTTTGTACCTTTGTACCTTTACGAAGCCAAACAACAACAACGCAGCTCACCAGCTCAAATCCCCCTGCAACTCAGACTAAGCTGAGCACAACCAAGCCCCCACCCAAACAGAACACACCCCCAGCCAATCAGAGCACAACCAACCCTCCATCCAATCAGAGCACAGCCAAGCCCCTAACCAATCAGAACACACCTCCACCCAATCAGAACACAGCCAAGTTCCCACCCAATCAGCTCACACCCCCACTAGCAGTTAAAAGGAAGAGACAGCTGCGATCTCACATTGCTCCTGGAAGCACGAAGCCGAGAAGACCAGCCTGAAGATGACGAATGAAACTTCGTCGAAACGTCGCCAAGACACTTCCAATTTTACGTGGGAGAAGACCCGAATAACCAAAGACCTACCTACCTACCTACATACATACATACATACATATGTGTGTGTGTCTGTGTGTGTCTCTCTCTGTGTGTGTGTGTGTGTGTGTCTATATATATCTATCTATATCTATATCTATATATCTATATATCTATATCTATATATCTATATATATCTATATATATAGGAGATATATATATATCTATATATATATCTCCCAAACTGCAGTACAGAGTTGTTGCTTTTCAGCAAGATACAAAAAGCCCAGAAACTTGTGAATGAGATTTCACAGAACTAGGGCTGAAGAACTTCTTAGCTTACGTAGGTAAAACCTGGCTAGAATGGAAGTACCTTGGTGACGTTTCAATGAAGTCTCATTCGTCATCTTCAGGCTGGTGTCTTCGGCCTTGTGCTTCTAGGAGCAATGTGTGATCGTGGTTGTTTTTTATGCTCGAGGAAAAAAAGCCTAGAAACTAGTGGATTGGGATTTCACTGAACTAGGGCTGCATAAAAATCTTGGTTTATGTAGGAAGAACCTGGCTACCATTTTATACCAAATTTATATTTCGCTGATAAAAAAAATAAAGGGAGACTAGTATAGATCTATTTCAAGCTATTTAGCTCTCATCAGCTAGCCATACCCTTACTTGTAGCTCAGAGGTTAATACAACTTCCTAACATGCAGGCAGCCCAAGTTCGAATCAAAGTAAGGGTATAGCCAGCTGATGAGAGCTAAATAGCTTGAAATAGATCTATACTAGTCTCCCTTTATTTCTTTATCAATGAAATATAAATTATATATACATACACACACACATAAAGATGTAGATATATATACATGTAAATGTGTATACACACACAAAGATACACATATATACATCTGCATATGTTTATATAATGTTGTTTTTTAATGACATTAGGTGAAGTTACATTGGGAAAATAAGAACAGGGGAAAAAAAATATGTGACATGGATTTCCAAAGATTTATTTTTAAAACTATGTACAGTATAGGAAGCTGCCTCCAAAATATTGGTATGTAACAAATAAAGAGTGAATAGAGCAGGATTTTAAAGAATCCGTCTCACCCAATAGGTCAGAATACTGAAGGGATGTCCACACCCAGAGGGTTTAAAAAAGGCAATGTGGTGGCTACAAACATATGATCCAATTGGTGGGATTCAATTTTTTTTACTACTGGTTCTGTGGGCGTGGCTAGGTGGGCATGGTTTGGTGAGCGTGGCAGGGGAAGGATTCTGTAAAATCTCCATTCCCTCCCCACTCCAGGGGAAGGATACTGTAAAATCTCCATTCCCACTCCAGGGGAAGGTTACTACAAAATCCACATTTCCTCCCGATCAGCTGGGACTCAGGAGGGAGAGAATAGATGAGGGCAGGGTCAGTCAGAGGTGGTATTTACCGGTTCTCTGAACTACTCAAAATTTCCGCTACCGGTTCTCCAGAACCTGTCAGAACCTGCTGAAACCCACCTCTGTTTCAAACCCCTACTTTTGAGTTGCAAAGCATGGATGCCATGGATATGGATGCCATATTGGCTTTTCTGATCTTCTCTTGCTGGACACACTTGGAATAGTGTACTATTTAGTAATACTGCCTGCAAAATAGATTGGACTGGAATTTTATTATTTGTTTAATCTCTGAATTCCATATTCCAAAACAAAGGTCAAATGCAGATTCAAACAATATAACAATAATGGAACAAAGATCAATGCAGCAAATAAATCAAAATAGATGAAACCAGACACTAAGAGTCAATACATTGATCTTCCATACTGTTAAGAAAATGAAAGAATGCCAGGAGCTTCTTCTGATGCTTAAAGGACTGTTTCTTAACCTTGGTGATTGGACGATGTATGAACATCAACTCCGAGAATTCCCCAACCATCAAAGCTGACTGGGGAATTCTGGGATTTGGAAGTCCACGCATCATTCAGTTGCCAAGGTTGAAAAACATTGGCCAAAAGGATAGTGGGTTGATAGCTAGAGAACATTTCCAAGCAGGAAGTTTCATAACTGGATTGTCAGTTGGGGTCTTTGTCCAGCAATCATCAAACTTCTGTAGAAGTGGGGAGGGAAGTATTGTTTTAACAAATTCTTGTGGACTTCTCAACTCTTCAACTGAAGAATATTTGCAAGACTTCTCTTTGGGAAACTTCTACGATTTTATCAAACAATACTCTGAATGTTAACCACAATTTTTTATTCAAAGAAACAAGATTTCAGTCAGCGTTTACATTACATGGGAAGGATAGATGATATATTAAGTATAAAGAACTTTTAATTGCATTGTCAACACTGACATAATATTGGCTTCATTGTAATTGCCTACGGTGCATCTTTGTAAGGGATGACTGAGTCTGTAAGTGCAGTTAATAACTTATACCTTGTTTACAATCCTTCCTGATAAAAGAACTAAAATGCATCAGTTGTGGTTACATATGATATGCAAATTTTACCCTTGGAAAGGATTACTCGGGTTGTAAATGCACTTAATAATGTGTACCTTGTATAAAGGCCTGTTTACCATTTTTCTTGATAAAATAAGAATCCCAAACATGTAGGATATGTGATCCCTCCTCCAACTTATTTCTCCAGAAAGCATTTACATATACTAGGTGTAAACTCTGAAGGAATCTCCTGGTGCCTTCCAGGATAGTGCAAATCACATTCTCTTTTAACTGATGTTAAAAGTTTTCTGCCCTTTTCTTTATATTTGTATTCCCTACCAGATATGTATCTTTTAGTGGTGCTCTTTTTTGGTAAGCTTTCCACATCCTGGAAGGTCTGTCAACCCAACACCTCTACTTTTAAGGACCATGGCTCCCCAACCTTTCGGACCTCAGGGACCACTAAATTCATAATTTTAAATCCCACAGACCACTAATATAATCTGCCTAATGACTGGTTGGGTGGGCGTGGCTAGGTGGTCATGTGACTGGGTAGGTGTGGCCAACTCAATGTCACTCACATCAAGGGGTGCCTCTCCGGCCACTCCTCACCCCTTCCCTCCCAGCCACTCCTCGCCTCCCTGCCCGGGTTCCTTAGGGCCCCAACAGGAAGCAGTTGTTGGAGCTAAGCAGCCACCACGAGAAAGAGTTGGCAAAACAGCTCAGTTCAAATTGGATCCGACTGAGAAGGAGGCTCAGCAGAAGCACCCCACTGAGGACTACCAGCATAGGCTTTCCAAGCAGAGGGAAGACCTGCAGGAGTGCAAGGCCAGGTACCGGCGCCTGGAGGCTCAGCGGGCTGAGATGATCAGACAGTTCCAGGCCATGATGCAGTCCCATTGGAACAAAGCCCTCCGGCTCTTCGCCATCAGCAGCACTTCCCTCCAGCCTTTGCCCAAAGCCCCACACCAGGAGGCTGAAGAAGACCCCAAGTCAGAATTTCTGCCCCCCTCTTCCCCACACAAAAAGACCCCAAAGGGGGAGACTCTCTGCAGCAACACAAACGTTCATGGCACGTATCCAGCCCAGGGGCCGTAGTTTGAGAACCCCTGATTTAGTGCAATATAAAAAATGCAAATAATTTTTCTGTGGACCACCAAAATTTTCTTGTGAACCACCAATGGTCCACGGACCACCAGTTGGTGGCCACTGTTTTAGATTAATCAACTTTACTTTACTAGCAAAAAAAAAGAAAGAAAGAGAGAGAGGAAGTTCAGCTACCAACTGCCAAGCTGATCCAACAATGAGAAGTGAACAAAATCCATCACATTTTTGTAACACTAGCTCTGTTGGAGGACACATCAACTTTTCAGGTACCAAGTGAGAGAGGGCTTTGGGGTGAGTTTACATTATTGCTTAGAACATATGGAGGATGCAGCTGACCATTTCAGCCACTCTGTGTTGGGATGTGTGGGAGTATTATACAAGGATAACAGATTGAATTTTGTACATGGAAAGAAGCAGTAGCTAATAAAAGGAATCTTTCTATCAGTTGCCTTCAGCTCTCCTTGTCAAGGTAGGTGTGGGGCAGAGTTGTATGTTAGGAAAAAAAATAGGGCTACTGAAACTGACCAGGAAGAAAACTTACAGCAAGGCTGAATGCAACTTTGCAATCCTCCCTGCTATATGTCTATATTTCCTTTAAATTTCTGTTGTGGTCCGCCAGCAGCCTGCGAAGCTGGCAGCAGAGTTGGACAGTGAGGAGGCTGGGGAGGAACATGGGCCGGTCTTGGAGTCTGGGGAAGGCTCAGACGAGGGCTCTGCTTCGGAGGCAGAGAAAGGGCCGTCTGGGAGGTACGTGCTGCCTCCGGAGCCTCCAGAGTCAGACCTCAGCGAGGCAGAGGAACAGGGGGAGACTATTCTCAATGCACACATGCGCAGAGCTGCCAAAAGGCAAGAACAGCTAAAACAAAAGGGACGACTCGGGAGTAGGGCTGGGAGATGATTGGCCCCTCCCATAAGACTTAAAAAAGGAGTAAAGGCACGTGGGCACTTTGCAGGAACCAACGTTGTTAATTCTGTGCAATTTAAAGTCTGAAGCTCTGTTTGATTCTGGACTCCGTGTGGCTTTGCCAATTAGGTCTTTGGCAGCGTGTCAAGGGAGATAAAGGTGGGTGATTATCAGCCTTATCCCAAAGGACTCTTTACAACTATTTGGGACTCATCTGTGAACAGAATTCACAGCTGTTGCAATAAAAGAAGTTTTTGGGACTGCTCATGTGTTTTACTGACTCAGGAAGCCTAGGTCAGAACAACTTCCAGGATATGCTTATTTCTGGTCTCCCTGTTCTTCTCCCACTTCACTTTTTATGAGCCAAAGACACTGCGGTCTCAGCAGATGCCCGTCCTGACCTAGGTTTGAAGAACTAAGCAACTGAGCAGGGATGAACCAGGTCAGTATTTGAAATGGAAGACCTCCAGAGAAAGCCAGGATCATATTTATTAAGTTCTGGAAGCAGGAAACACCAACACACTTCCATATTGTTGCCAACATAACAACATATTTATTTATTAAATTTATATACTGCCCGGAGTCGCCTTATCGGGGAGGTGGGCAGCGTATAAATTTAATAAATAATAAATAAACAGGAATGTATCCATGAAAATTGTCAAGAGTCTCACTTGAAGGAGACTTAAATTTTTTATTTGCCTTTTAAACAAGCGCAATAGATGAAAATATGTATCTCCCCAAGAGGAAGACAAGCTCCAACTTTGTAAGTAATTCCACAGGTTGAGATCCAATATAAGTTAGGTATGTAATGAATCACAAATATTAAAAATCTGCAGCCTGTGGCCATCACCTCAATCTATCTAAAAAGAGACTTTAGCCCTGTTAAATTTCATTAGACATTTTTATAATAATTGATATATACAGAAGAAGAAACTACAGAAAGGTTTTTGTCTGGATTGATTGATTGTGTGCCATCAAGTCATTGTCAACCCTTGGTGACTATATAGATAGATTTTCCCCATGACAATCTGTCCCTAACCTAGCCTTTCAGGTCTCTCAACAGTGCACTCATCACCTCTTTAACTGAGTTCAACCATCATGCAGTTGATCATCTTCATCTCTTTCTTTCCTTCCACTTTTCCAGCATTACAGCTTCTGGGTCTTTCCATAATGTGTCTGTCAGGTCCCCTGCTGGGATGTGGCTATTCTGATGGAAGAAGGGGGAGGAGGCTATCAGGGTTGCATTCTTTGCATGCTTGTGAATTTGCTGTAACCATGTGGGATTTAGGGAGAGGGACTATGTTGAAGACAGATGGTCTTCCTCCCAACCGGTTCTATTCTGACACCAAGGTCACTGTCTCCTGGGGATGAACTGCTATCAAGCTAATGCCTTGGAATTCTCAAAACACCTACGCAACACTGCATTGGCTACCGGTGAACTGGTGTAGCTTAATGCTTTGTGTGGGAACTTCAGATTCCACCTGACTTCTCTGCCATCATTTCCTCTCAGTAAAAGTTCCTTTTGATGACTAATTGTTTCAAAAAATATGTTTTCCTTTACCTGAGGCAGGTTCTTATGGTGTCTGAAGTAGGATTTTTTAAAAAAATTGTAAACTGCTCAGTCGCGTAGGTGAGATGTGCAGTGTAGAAATGTGATGGATGGATGGATTTGAGACTGATCATTTGTGCCTTGATGGAAAATTTTGGTTAACTTGTTTGTTTGTTTGTTTGTTTTCTTGGCTGTCCACAGTATTCTCAGGAGTCTTCCCCAACACCAATATTTGAAAGCATTAACATTCCTTCTACATCCCTTTATAGGGGGTGGTAGTGAATCCTATACCTTTCATTCAATGATTCAAATACTGTACTTTTCTTTTCCTCTCTCCTCCCTCCTCCCTAGTCTTATAATTATAAGCTTGGTATTGGGAGGGGGACATAGATGTTTCTACTTGTCTCTTGTTAAAATTTTAGGGACACGGTGGCTCAGCGGCTAAGACGCTGAGCTTGTCGATCAAAACGTCGGCAGTTCAGCGGTTCGAATCCCTAGTGCCACATAACGGGGTGAACTCCCGTTACTTGTCCCAGCTTCTGCCAACCTAGCAGTTCGAAATGCAAGTAGAAAAATAGGGACCACCTTTGGTGGGAAGGTAACAGCGTTCCATGCACCTTTGGCGTTTAGTGACGACGGCCACATGACCACAGAGACATCTTCGGACAGCGCTGGCTCTTTGGCTTTGAAAAGGAGATGAGCACCGGCCCCTAGAGTTGGGAACGACTAGCACATATGTGCAAGGGGAACCTTTAGCTTGTTAAAATTCTGTAGGCGGAAACCATGGACAGATATTAAAACCAACAATGCTTATTAAAGTCCGGAGTGATTGGATGGAGGCATTAAATATCTTCCTCTGTTAGAAGTCAATTGTTTCCCAGCTGTTATCTCAAGACACAAAAGCTATCCAGCCCTGCCAAAGGAAAGGAGAAGATGGTCTGCTAGGTAGTTATCTGCCCTTGAAAGAGGCCACTCAAAACAAGGAGAGAAGGGCAAGGCGAGCCGGAAAGAAGGTGAGTGGAGCAGAATATTGAAAGAAAAGAAGACAATTCTGGAATAGAGTCCTCTGGAGTTGAGCAACCAATAAATTTCAAATCATCTTCATCATCAGATGAAATGTCAATTTAAGATGCTGCATGGAAAAAACATTGATAGGTTTCTGTCCATTTTTTTCCCTTGCACATTCTTGGATTCTCCACCGCTGCCAATCCATTTGAGTTTCCTTGTCCCACTTCTTCTGGATCTCTTTCTTCTCCACCTTCACCCAATCATACCTTACTTCTTCCTCCCTTCTTTCTCTTCCTCATCCTCCTTTACATCAAGCTGCAATCCCATAACTTTTCTTTATTCTCTTCACTTTAGCTTTCCAAAAGTTGGAGAGAGCTAGCAGAGAGTTGTAGACAACGTTCCATCTTTGCCACTCCAGAAAGTTTTTATGAGTGAGGAAGAGGAGAGAGAGGAAAAAGCAGAGCAAAGCAGGGCAAGACCTCAGCCACGTTTAGAGATCCTCCACAAAAACTACTGAGAGTTGATTGGGTTCGAGGGGAATATTCGTGCAAAAAAAAGCAATTAATAAGTAAGCACAGATTCTGTATCCCCTCGTTAGCACGATGTTCATGAAGCATGAAGAATTTTTCAGCCAACCTTAGGTGAACAAGAAAGTTTCGTTTTATCTACTTCATTTGAGGGGTGCTTGTAAAGGTCTTTAGAATTTCTTTTGATCATGTTTTTAGTGTGCAATTTACTGTGCATATATGTTTTCCATTAATCTTAGTAGTAGAGGGTGAGAATAGTGACTGCAAAGGAGGTCAAAGTAATCAAAGCAGTTGGATTGGGGGGGGGAGGCTTTGATTGCTTTGCCACAACTCCTATCCTGATCTTATTGTTTTATTTATTTATTTATTCAAATTTGTTACCACCACCCAACTCCAGTGAATGGATGGAGGGATGGATGGAGTCATTAATTAATTCATTCATTTTCTCTTTGTATTGCCATGCATCTCAACAAGTGATTCTGGCTAGCAAACAAAAATCAATTCCTATCATAAATATAAACATTAAAATTTGCAATCACTAAGGTATTATATTTAAGTAAGATATTATATATGTAGTAACTGTGAGAGGGATCTCCTAGTGGACAACCATTTAGATATGAGCCAGCAGTGTGCAGCAGCTGCCAAAAAAGCCAACACAGTTCTAGGCTGCATAAACGGATGGATAGAATCAAGATCACGTGAAGTGTTAATACCACTTTATAAGGACTTGGTAAGGCCACACTTGGAATACTGCATCCAGTTTTGGTCACCACCACGATGTGAAAAAGATGAGACTCTAGAAAGAGTGCAGAGAAGAGCAACAAAGATGATTAGGGGACTGGAGGCTAAAACATATGAAGAACGGTTGCAGGAACTGGGTATGTCTAGTCTTATGAAAAGAAGGACCAGAGGAGACATGATAGCAGTCTTCCAATATCTCAGGGGTTGCCACAAAGAAAAGGGAGTCAAGCTATTCTCCAAAGCACCTGAGGGCAGGACAAGAAGCAATGGGTGGAAACTAATCATGGAGCTCCCATGTAACACCTCTCCTGCGCGAGCTGCACTGGCTCCCGGTGGTCTTCCGGGTGCGCTTCAAGGTTCTGGTTACCACCTTTAAAGCGCTCCATGGCTTAGGACCTGGTTACTTACGGGACCGCCTACTACCATCAACAGCCTCCCATCGACCAGTACGCTCCCACAGAGAGGGGCTCCTCCAGGTGCCGTCGGCCAAACAATGTCGGCTGTCGGCCCCTAGGGGGAGGGCCTTCTCTGTGGGGGCACCGACGATCTGGAATGAGCTCCCCCCAGAGATACGGAGGATTCCGGATCTACGCACCTTCCGTCGTGCGCTTAAAACCTTTTTATTTCATCAAGCTGGCCTGGCCTAAATCTTCTCCCTTTTAAGTGTAAATTTTAAATTTTTAATGTATTTTAAAATTATGGGTATTTTAAATTATGGATATTAATTCAGCCAAATTTATTTAATTCATTTTATTCGATTTTAAATTTTGTATATCTATGTGTTTTATTTCATGGCTGTGCACCGCCCTGAGTCCTTCGGGAGTAGGGCGGTATAGAAATTCAATAAAATAAATAAATAAATAAATAATCAAGGAGAGAAGCAACTTAGAACTAAGGAGAAATTTCCTGACAGTTAGAACAATTAATCAGTGGAACAACTTGCCTCCAGAAGTTGTGAATGCTCCAACACTGGAAGTTTTTAAGAAGATGTTGGATAACCACTTGTCTGAAGTGGTGTAGGGTTTCCTGCCTAGGCAGGGCGTTGGACTAGAAGACCTCCAAGGTCACTTCCAACTCTGTTATTCTGCTTTTCTATTATTCTGTTTTCTGTTTCTTACTTGATAATTATCAGCACAACCAGGAGATGGGAACCTTCATACCATCAGAGTGCCAGGCCTGCCACAGAACCCTTATGAAAAGCCATCAGAGTTATGACCATCCTAATATCTTGAGGGAGAATGTTCCACAGGATAGGCGCTATAGCAGAAAAGCCACCTTGTGGGCTTCAGCAACTGACATTCCTTGGCCAGCAGGATCCAGAGCATGACCATCCTGCTGGATAGGCTTGGACAGTTAAAAACAACAGGTGTGTGTGTGCGAACAGTCCCTCAAGTAACCCAATTCCAAATCATGAAGGGCTTTAAAGATGAAACAGCCCCCAGAAGCACACTGGCAACTAATGCAGCTCACATAATACAGGTGTTATATTTACTAGCCATGCAGCCACATTCTGCACTAGTTGGAGCTTTGAAATATTCTTCAAGGACAGCCCCATGTAGAGTACATTGCAGTAGTGTGTGTTCTGACCTAAGCTCCCTTAAAAAGCAGGAAGCAGAGTCTTGGTCCTGCCAAAACCTCATTTATTTACACGACTGTGAATTCCTTTCGTTCACAGTCAGCAAGGCCTGTCCAAACAGTTTGTCAAAGGAATATTTATCAACACAGACCTTATCTCGCTTAGAAGGTTATCAGGTAACTAGTTTCCAAATGCAGTACATGGCAAAACTTGACACAGAGTCTCTCAGAGTCAAGGAACGAATGAATTGTTTCCTGCAAAAGCCCCCTCCCCGTTCACTCCTCTTTTGTTTCCTATGGGAGGGGCCAATTACCTCCAAGGTGTGGCTTTACTCCCAAGTCGACCCTGCTTTCTGAGTTGTTCTTGTCTTCTGGCAGCTCTGTGCATGCGCACACTTGGAGCGGGCTCCAGCTGTTCCTCTGCCTCACTGCTGTCTATCTCCTTCTCTGCCTCCGATGCAGGGCCCTCATCCAAGCTTTCCCCAGCCCCCAGGACTGGCCCATGTTCCTCCCCAACCTCTTCAGTGTTCCACTCTGCTGCCAGCTCTGTTGGCCACCGGCAGGCCACAACACTGTGGATGTGAGGTCTTCCCTGCAGAAATTTTTGGATGAGGAAGAGAGGGTTCCCGATTCCTGCTGCCTTATAAGATTGTCTCTTGGCTATAGTTTTGGAGTCATTGCCATGGAAATATCCTACATACCTTCATAGATCCAGTTCTTCCATTAGGCTCCAATCTCAATAGTTGTTACAAGTCTCAAAGAACATTATTATCATTGGGCTGTTATTGCCAAACAGAGCTCGGCATAAAGTATTTTGTTCTGTCAGGCAAAGAACAAGGATTCATTCCCACTTTGTATGGCAATTGTGGGTCTAGCGCTTCAATCATTCAACATATGGCATAAACATTAGGGTGGGTTTTTTTTTTCCCAACTGGAAACTTAGAAAGGTATACTGAATAATAACCACCATGAAATGGGAATGGGCTGGTCACATAGCAAGAAGAACAGGTGGCAGGTGGCCCAAAGTAGTTATAGAATGGATCCCATTTGATAAAAAGCATCCATGAAACAGACCAAAAACAAGATGGATCACCGACATCAGTAAGTATGGTGGACCCAATTGGCAAAAGAAGATAGAGAGATAGAGATAGAGATAGAGATAGAGATAGAGATAGAGATAGAGATAGAGAGAGAGAGAGAGAGAGAGAGAGAGAGAGAGAGAGAGATGCACACACATAATTTTAACCAGTGGTGAAATTCAGATTTTTTTTTACTACCGGTTCTGTGGGCGTGGTGTGGCTTGGTGGGCATGCTTGGTGGGCGTGGCAGGGGAAGGATACTGCAAAATCTCCACTCCTGGGGGAAGGATATTGCAAAATCTCTATTCCCACCCCACTCTGGGGCCAGCTAGAGGTAGTATTTGCCAGTTCTCTGAACTACTCAAAATTTCCGCTACCGGTTCTCCAGAACCTGTCAGAACCTGCTGAATTTCACCCCTGATTTTAACAAGATAAAAGCCATACAAATATTGAAAAGAAATATAGATAAAATAGTGAGAAAGAAAGATAGAAAAAAGAGAAAGAAATAGAAAAAAAGTAATTACGTCATACTTCCCTTCTTTCCATAAGCTGCCCTTATTAATCATCAGAACCATAAATCACAAGTTCACATTTCTCTCTTCTTCTTTTTTTAGTAAAAAGTCCATAATGGATTTCCAGAAACCGATAAGCATAGTTGTTGATTTTTATCTAATCAAACAGGTCAATTTAGCCATCTGTGCTAGTTCTGTTATCTTCACCATCCATTCTCTGTTGTAAATATCTCAGAGCCTTTCCATTTTTGCGCATCAAGTAATTTGGCAGCCGTGGTCATACCTAAAAATAGTCTGATATTCTTCTATTTGACTGTCCTTTAATCCCAGCAAGAAAAATTCTCATTTCAATTGAACGTTGATCCTTAAAAATTGTCGTATCATTGTTATGTATTTGAACCCAAAATTTTCTAGCTTATTTACAAATCCACCAAAACATAATAAAAAGACCCTTCTTGTTGACCACATTTCCAATATAAATTTGAAATACCTTTACTCATTCCAGATATTTTTTCTAAAGTCATAGTTTAACAGTACATCATCTTATACAAATTCACTTTTAAGTTGACCGCCACCTGATCTCTTCAACATCAAGACATTTTTTTTTAAAAAAAATATTTGTTTGTTTTGCCTTGGAATATATTTTTATAGATTTCTTCCTACAAGTCATCTGAAGGTGATGCTTGACGCCAAAGAAATGGAACTGTATCTTTGATGTTGTCCCTTTAGGTATGCAGAGATACAGTCACCTCAACTTCTCTTGCCACTAACTTGCCGGAGTATTTCAAAAGCCCACTGATACCCAATACTAGAATAAATTCTCTTTTTTTCCCTAAACAAAATCTTTTCTTTTCCTTATATCAATAAACATGTACAGTGGCATCACTCCCATAACCCCATGCCAGTAATGAACACTAAAAGTACTTCTCAGATTCTTAACCAAGAACAAAATCACTTAACATGTGTTATTTTGTTTTGTTTGAGGAAAGAGCAAAACAGCTCACATTATTTAGCTTTTTAAATAGAAAAAAAAAAGTTCCCATCAAACATTTTTGATGTGTTCTGGCATCATCCCCTTTCCTTTCTGTGGAACCTCTTGAGATCTTTCATCTTTTTCATCTCCTAAGTGGAAGTTGCTATCAAAAATATGATGCCTCGAGATGAGAATCCACCCTTGCCAAGTCCAATAATTGCTCAATTCCACATACTAGTGCCCAAAATTTCTATCTTCTTTTCTTCGGATTAGTTTGAAAGGCTCGGCGAGAGGAATGCAAGAGGCTGAAGGGTACACACTTGTATCCCATTAGCCACTGGTGAATAGCCTTCCATCAAAGGCTTTAACTGAAGTTTTCAGGCTGATTGGAAGCAAAAGGTGCTGATTAAATAAGAAATTCCATCTGCTCAAAGGGTTCTGGAAAGAGAGAGCAAGAGAGAGAAAGAAAGAATGAAGCTCTAACCAAATGCTTTTACCCACTTGTCAATGACATTGCAGTACTAATGTCTCTTTCCTCACTCCTTTCACCTCCCAACTTCCTGATGGCTATCAGGTAATAAGCAGGGGGGGGGCAGATTTGGAGAATCTGTTCATGCTTTTTGGAAAGATCTGAAAGCACAATGAGCAGATGTGCATTTCTTTAGCCCTGGTACAGAAATAATTAAGATGTATCACATTATTTTCTGGCCTGGACTGGTAAGTAATGCAGGCTATTAGACTTTTTCTGTTCCTCTTGCTTTCACATGTATTCCTTGAGAGATATTTTAAGGGATAGGCAGTTCTCTGTTGTAACAGGTCTAAGACAGGGGCAGAATCCACCCTGTAGTGTAAAATTGTGATCACAATAGAGGAGGAATAGAGGCGTCATTTGCAGAGAATGTTCTCAAATAAGGCTGTTCTTCCATAGGTGTCCATGCATAATGAGTTATGTATCATGTCATTGCAAAGCAAGCTATGCAATTTGTGTACATGTACTTATATTGGGACATAAATATCAAATACCAGGCTTTGCATCGTGATATTGTAATGCTTCTTTCCTTATTTTTACATTATTACAGCTTGAGGTCAGCGCCTGTGTACTCCAGGAAATTTTGAGAAGTAGTAAGTGTTGTTAGGGACACGCGATGGCTCAGTGGCTAAGATGCTGAGTTTGTCGATCAGTTCAGCAGTTCGAATCCCTAGTGCTGCATAATGGGGTGAGCTCCCATTACTTCTCCCAGCACATAAAAAATGCAAGTAGAAAAAGTTACCTTTGGTGGGAAGGTAACAGCGTTCCGTCGTGCACCTCTGGCATTTAGTCATGCTGGCCACATGACCACGGAGACGTCTTCAAACTGCGTTGGCTCTTCGGCTTTGAAACAGAGATGAACACCGCCCCCTAGAGTTGGGAACGACTAGCACATATGTGCGAGGGGAACCTTTACCTTTACATGTTGTTACTCCTCTAAAAAGGCCTAAACAAATTCCTTCCTTCCAATTGTCCTTTGGTAGATCTGGCCACTGAACCTCTGCTTTTGGCAGCAGAGGGTAGGAGCTCCATTGATGGCCAAGCAGAATGCCCACTTGAGGTACAGAACACCTGATGAGGAAAAAGTCTACTTGTGAGTAAGGCTCTCCTTTCAAGTGAATTTTTGATGGACTGCAGTTAAGCGTATTGCTAAAATACTTGAATTTTAACATTTTTTGTCCCAAGCTATTGGTTGTTGAGATAATATTTGTTTCCAGAGCTTTTTGAATGACTTCATCTAGCCTGCTATCTGCCCTGGTTAGAACATAGGACATATTATAATAGTGTTGAAAGGGACCTTGGAGGTTTTCCATCCAACCCCCTT